>NC_048559.1:8304315-8604315 GCF_902806685.2 Maniola hyperantus | reverse complement strand
GTTATCGATTAACGGTTACATATCAACAGTTAGCTGCTACCTATCTACGATTAACTGTGGGCGCTTTTATTTGACACTAATTTCTTCGCAGCCTCCACAACTAGCTCGCTAAGTAGCAATGCAAAATAAGCTCTAATGCTTTTGCAATGACGGTTTAAATTAAATGGCTACGTGAAAAATCCACGGCGACTGCGCGGTTCGGTTGTTGCGACTTGCGAGGAATTTGAATTTTGTTGCCTAGTAAACAGAGTTCATACTTGCATTTTATCAACACGAGAATACGGCGATAGAGCGGCTACCGCTTGATATTTTTACTTGATATTTTGATTTATCGTTTACTTGATAACAGTTACCTGTTAGTCGTTACCTGTTAGCAGTTAAGTGTTAATTGCTAACGACCAACTGTTACCTGTTAACTGGTAACATTTGCCTGTTAACTACTAACGGTCAACTGTTACCTGTTGTTAGTTACGAGGTTAGCTGTTACCTGTTAACTGGTAACATTTGCCTGATAACTGCTAACGGTCCACTGTTACCTATTAACAGATAGCTGTTGTTAGTTAGGAGATTAGCTGTTACCTGTTAACTAATAACATTTACCTGTTAACTGTTAGCTTCCCACCTCTCACTCGGGCACTAAAGAGGGCTGTGATTTGAAATTGTTCCCTTCACATGGAACTAAAACTTTTTCAACATTCGGTCACTCATTTAACAAGAAACTTATTATTTATGACAAGTATATTAAACCATACAGTCGGGTAAAAAAAATTCTGACCTTGTACTTGCGCAGTGGGTGATTTATTTGATGGTACAGAACGATGGCGAGAGTGTATCGCTTCGCTGTTGATCATTCAATCAACCCTTGCTTCACTCGCTGTAGGATAATAAGAAATATCTTACGGATGGACTCACGTAATTAGTCGGAGTATGCCCGACTATCCGCGGAGAGAATTTAGTACCATTTTGGGTGGCCAACCAATCGAAAATATTCGAAATTTAATTTGAAAGTGTTTTCAAGATACTTTCGATTCGAAAACATAGTTTCGTTTGTGATTGGTTGGAAACTCAAAATGGTTAACGCCCACTGAGTTTTTGTTTTTATCATTTGTATGGGAGAGTACACGCAGTGGCGTGCACAGGGTTTGAAGCCAGGGTAGGCACTAGTTAAGTAGGAACCTGTTCAATGGCAGGTCATAATGAAAAATATGCATTGAGCTATTACAACTGGGGTAAGCAGTGCATTTATGCCTCTATGACCTGCACGCCACTGAGTACACGTAACAGAGAGAGTCCTACTAAATTGTCTCAGTGGGTAGAGTATAGTTCCGGACCCGTCCGGTTTTTCAAAGGGCGCGGCGCGAAGGTAAATTAAAACGGTGTACAGCTAGGTTGAATCCACTATTTATGCACTGTCTGTAAAAGAAAAAGATGAAATTTTGATAATAGTTTAATTTTTAGCACAACTATTATAATCAGGGTGGAACACACATAAACGACTGACGGTCAAATACTAATATCGTACTTTAGACTAAATCAGAGCGTAACTTGACTTTGTTCAAACTTATGATTCAGGTAAAACGAGACAGATTAATGTCAACAATATAATATGTAAGGCTGTCTCGCTTTAACAGTGACTTAAGTCTCAACAAAGTCAAAATGCTCTCTATAGATCTCAACCTGAGGCCACCACGATTTATAACATATGACGGACATAAAGTCCCACGTGCACATAGTATGTGTATGCATAGAGGCGACTCGACTATTGGACCGCCTGTCGTTTAACCGCCCGTGTGTTCCTATCCTAAGAGCCTGTTTCATTCGTTAGATAACGTTTATCTGGAGGTTGTGAAACAGACCCTAAATCTTGTACCTACAGTACGCGGCAGGAAATAATGTACATCGACCTTTAGAAGGAGATAGCGGATTTGTAGAGCATTGTCTCTGTCGTTGAGACCGACAAGACGACATATAGATGAGTGACAGCGATGAAGCCGAAACGTCATTCTAAAGGCCGATGTACATTATTTTCTGCCGCGTACTGTACTTTTAAATATTATGTATTGATATTATGAACTACTGTGGGATTATTTTGGTGGCATTGAGTGTAACTCACTGTATTACAATATTATGTTTGTACATGTGTATATGTATGCGTGTGTGTGTGTGTGAGAGAGAGAAAGAAAGAGAGTATAGTTGTATGTCATATGTGTGTGAGCGAGACGGAGCGAGAATTGTTGTATTGTATTATTATTACTATAAAATATAATGTAAATTTGTTAGAGCGTGTGTATGATATAATTATAATAGCTTTAGATATTATTATTAATAATTATGAAACATCATCCGGCGGATGGAAAACTGGTCGGCGGTGCTAAGTAAGATTGTGACATACACCGCGCAACGCTACAATTTAATATCCTTTTATATTTGAGACCTTGAAATTGAAAATCTTGATATTGGTACTGGCTCTGAGCGCAACTAAATTTTAGAGTATCCGCATCTTTTTTTTCCATTACAAGTTAGCCTTTGATTGTAATTTCACGTGGTGGTAAGTGGTCATGCAGTGTAAGATGGAAGCAGGATAACTTGGAAGAGGTATAGCAGTTTTTTAAACTCATACCTCTTATAGGTTTCTACACGGCATCGTACTTGAACGCTTACTCGCTTGGCGGCACGGCTTTGCCGGTAGGGTGGTAACTAGCCACGGCCGTAGCCTCCCACCAGAAAAATAATTTTCTTACCACTTACCAGTGTAATAATAAGAAAGGACAGACAGACTAATTTAATTTTAACTGTCTAACCTCGTGACTTTAGATTATTGTTTAAATTTGTACAATGCACAGTCTTTTGATTTAAAATTCATTTTCCGTCTTTTTTAAGCAATATTTAAAAAAATGCAGATACTCTAATAGGAAATCATCAGAATCGACGTCATTTATTACGGCGATTACGCACTACACTTCCGTCATCCGTGAGAATACTAGCGATTACCTACGACATGCGTCATAAGCTCCCATACAAAACAAAAAAGAACGTGTTTTCACGGACTCGGATCGGATGCAGTGCGTAGCCGCTCTAACTGTGAGTTTCCTTTCTTTTGATCAATGATGTCAATTAAATGGCGGCGCGCGGTGTGTGGAGGGGGAGGGGGTGAGGGAAGCGCAGCTCATCGGAAGGAAGATTTTATTATCGTTTGTGTACATTGATTGCTTTGTTCGTATCTGTTATATCTATGACTTGTATAGATGAGTGCCACTAAATTGTTAGTTGTAAGAGTTGTGCGCGCGGGCCGGTCCGCGCGTCGCACGCACCAAGTGACGTTTACTTGACGTTCAGGAGAAACGGAATAAACATTTGGACAATACTGGCTTTGTTTTATTTTAACACTTTACCTTTGTTCGTATTTGTTTATCGTTTAGGTGCTAGGCGAGGCCCGCAACTACATTCACGTGGATTTAGGTCTTTTAAAATCCCAAGGGAGGAGTTTAAAATCGCAAAAAGTGCCATTAAATAATTGTTAGTTGTAAGAGTTGCACAGCGCACGCGCCGGTTCCGAGCTGGACCGATCCACGCGTCGGCCGCAGTGTGTGAATTTTAATTCCCGGTAGGTACACTCGGTAATCGGCATTTTGTAACACGGCAATTGGGTATGAGGCGACAGATCCCGATTTGAACAACCCGGCCTGGCTTATTGAAGTAAAACCGGACCAGAGAGCAATCGGACTTCGTGGTGTAGACTTAGCCTAAATAGGTTCCGAGACTGGCCGCTTGACAGGTGCATCAAGCGAAACAAATCTACGTGCTTGACTCTACGCCGGCTAGTGGAAAAACGCCCTTAGGGCTTTAGCCGGCACGGCAGCCGAGGAAGCATAAATGTAGGAAGCCGGTGATGTCGCCGTCGCCGGTAAGTGGAAAAACATTCCATACAATTTGATACATTTATGCTTCCCAGGCTGCCGCGCCGTGGCGCCTAATGGAAAAACGGCCTTCGACTATCTATGGCTTGACCGTCTCGGACACGGAAACTCCTTTACAAGTCATCTGTCATATTGACATTGACAAATAGCTTTCTTGTTTACCTTAGTCTATGGTCAATTTGCTTTGCTTAATTTGTCGGTAAATTTCTCATCAAATTAATCTCAAAATGTCTAACAAAAAAAACAAGGACATAATAAACCAAGAAAGTGAGAGCGAAGAAGAACAAGATTCCGGCAGCGAGAAGGATTCCGACTTCGATTCGGATGGAAACTTCGTAGGAGACAAGGTATGGAAAAACATAACCTGACACTCACATGGTGGTATCAAAACATCGATCAAATTACGTACACATTTACTGATTCGGAGCTATTAGGCACCAGGCAGGCACTCCTTATGGGTACCTACATTACACGAAACAATTTAAACCTTTCCCTAAGTCCTACAACTTTGCTTCAAGCAACAGGTAGGTATTCATTATGAAATAATTTGAAATACTTAACTATTCAGATGGATATAATCTGTGATAGCCTAGTGGCTCCTATACGGAGCTCGGGGGCTCGATACCGGGTACGCGCCTCTAACTTTTCGGAGTTATGTGAGAGATTTAACAGTGAGGAAACCTGCACAGTGCACACCTGAGAGTTCTTCATAATGTTCTCAAAGGTGCGTGAAGTCTGCCAAACCACACTTGGCCAGCTTGGTAGACTATGGCCAAACATCTTCTCATTCTGAGAGGAGACCCATTTGTAGTGATCCTGCGATGGGTTAATCATGATGATGCTATATGTATAAAGAAAGAATCTATAGTATAGTGGGATTGTATTGAACTATGTTTTTTTATTTGATAACTAGTGATCCGACCTGGCTTCACACAGTTGCAATTTACTAATTAAAGAAAAAAGAAGACCTATTGAGATTTTCATACAAAAATACCATCCAAATTTCTGACTTTTCCAGTGGATTTTTCAAAAAAATACTAGTATACAAACCTTGTCTTAACACTGAAACAACAAAAAAATATCAGCCAAATCGGTTGAGCTGTTCACAACTATTGCAGCAATTGATTTATATTTATATTATACTACTAGCTGGTGCCCGCGACTTTGTCTGTGTGGAATTAGGTTTTTAAAAATCCTATGGGAACTCTTTGCATTTCTGGGGTAAAAAGTAGCCTATGTCACTCTCCAGGTCTTTTTTTATACCCATGCAAAAATCACATCAATCCATTGCACCGTTGCGACGTGATTGAAGGACAAACCAACAAACAAACACACTTTCGCATTTGGTATAAGGGCAGTACCCTTATACCAAATCAATCTCATCTGATGGTAAGTCTGTCTGTCTGTAATACTGTCTAAGATAGAAGTGTGTCATCATTAGCTATATTATTACTTTTTGTTCTATCCAGGAACTCCAGGCAGACTTTGAGGGCAGGAATCCCGAGGATTGTGACTTTCATGGCATCAAACAATTGCTGAGACAACTATTTCTCAAATCTAATGTTGACTTAGGAGCCCTAGCACAGATTATTATTTGTAAGTTAACAATTTGTTTTAAGTTTAACTATTATCTAACTTAAGCCCTGATATAATAGTAAAGAAATAAGGAGGAAAGTCATAGCTTGCTGGGCCTTCCAAAGTAACCAGGGGCTCAATTGCGATAAAATGACAGCTATGAATGTCACGATCACAATCACCTCTGATTGGTTGATGATCAGTCACTATCGGTTACAATTACAATACATTGTTGCAACAAGAATTACATAAATTCAGCCAATCACAACAATAGGGAATGTGCATGTAACTTTTTTTTTATTCACTTTTTACATTATTGTAGCATAGTAAAATATACAAATATTATTTAAAATACTCAATTTTCACACGATTCACCTGTCACGTCATAATTACTATAGGATACATACTGTTAGGCCGAAAAACTCGAAAACGTGAATTGTGACGTCACGTTCTGTTTCGACCAATGGTGATGCGTTTTTCAAATGTAAATTTTCGTAAATGTAAAGTATAAGTGCTACCTGCAATTAGTGGATATTAGGATGGCATTGAGGCTGATTCCGTTGTACACAATTTCTTACCTAAACTAACATGGCACATCTAAATCTGTTGCTATCCCTTTCATAATGTTGCTTGCGGAAAAGTATAGAACTAAATTTAGACCTGTTAATTTAGTTTAGAGATTGTGTACAAGAGAATCGGCCCCATTTTACCTCTTAATGGGTGAACAAATTTTCCGTTCCAGCACAAAACTACGTGGGCAGTGTAGTGAAGCAATGCCTGGACGACGGGCTGGACGACGACGACGACGAGGACGACGGCAGCGACGGAGTGTTCGGCATCACCACAGTTATCAACATTACTAAGAGAAAAGTGAGTTGTTTAGTCTATTCATTCAGGTTTTTTTACAAATAAACTAAACGTAAAGCTTGTGCTAGAAGTAGGCACTTCACCAGAAAGGTTATGATTATGATTGAGATTAAATACTAAAGCACTAAAAGTAACCTTAGGTAATGGTTAACTGGATACTTAGGACTATTACATAATAGATTAACCGAGCCTTTGTGAGCACACTAACAATGTTCGCGCACTATGGGAAACAACACAAACTACCCTCAACTCAACTATAACTATAGCAACCCTCACTAATCATGACACCATCGTCTGCTATGAGTATAGACAACCCTAACTAACCCTACCTAGGTCGCCTCCACGTCACCCCTTCTAGCAACTCCCAGACCGACCATCTAACCTAGCAACATCAAATAGCCCAACAAACAGGAATAACGTTAGGTTACAACAACAATTATGAAACTCACGGCAAGACACCCTGTCTGCCGACATCCTCCTTTGGCCGTAGCCAGACGAACAATTACTCGTGAGTCGTGACGCACTGCGCGTCCGATTTTATATTATCACAACGACCGGTGGGACGATGACGTGATTTTCAATGAGTAAATTGTATACAACTAAAAACGGCGCTGCCTACAAATACATACATAAAGTTTATTTGGTGAAAGTGATATATTATGAGTAGATTATCTGTACGAAGTTGTATGCACAATTGGCAGGAGGAGCCGTGTGTGAAACAGATCCGCACGCTGCTAACCACACTGGCCAACGACAACGCAGACGACCGCACCAAGGCGCTCGTCACCAACATACTCACAGACGACACCAAGCAAGTAGGATTCGTTATTAACGAAAGGTCAGTTTCATACATCATGTTTAGAATAAAAGCTAATGGACGGTCAGTGTTTGTACATGTAGTCACTTACCAGGAATGAGGTACCGATGATGGGGGCCCCCCAGTTGCGCTGGTAAGGTTCAGGGTGACTGATCTGCTCCAAGATTGCTGAACTTCGCGTCTATAATGCAATTTTTTTTCGATAGCCGCTAGAAGTTTGTTTTTCGTGCGTCACGGTTCTCGCGGAGTGTTCGCGGAATGTCAACTTCGACTGACAGCTGTAGATAGCACTGTTTTGTGTTGCCACTTTTGGTTAGCCGTTCCACTTTAGAAGTGGCCACATTTTAAACAAAAGGGAAGCTGTTTTGTGCTAGACTTATGTAAAATATCAAAAGTACAGAACACATACTGTTTTTTCAAAATATTGTACAAATTTTTTGGTTCCATCTTCATTGCTTTCTTCACATTCAAATTCAAAATAGGTACAATGTTACCACTTTACGTCGATGTACCTGCGCAGAAATCTTATTTTTTAATGGCGATAGGAGATAAAAAATGGTAAAATACCGTATTGGTGGTTCCATATTCCAGGATCCTCAACATTCCAGCAGCGATCAGTGTGCCGCTGTTCGCGTCGCTGCAGAGCGAGCTGGACAAGGCGATGAAGAAGAACATGCCCTACGTGTTCCACTACCTCATATGGATCTGCAAGATATACAAAACTGGAGGTGACAATGAATATCTAAATATATAAAAGGAAAAGGTGACTGACTGATCTGTCAAAGCACAGCTCAAATTACTGGACGGATCGGGCTGAAATTTGACATGCAGGTAGCTATTATGACGTTGGCATCCGCTAAGAAAAGATTTTTGAAAATTCAACCCCTAAGGGGGTGAAATAGGGGTTTGAAATTTGTGTAGTCCACGCGAACGAAGTCGCGAACATAAGCTAGTTTTGTCATAAGACTTTTATTTGTGTTTCCAAAAGTAAAAAAGCCATACCTGGCTCCTATTGGAGAAGTCCGAAAACGATCTTCGCATTATTGCCTATCTATTTGAGGCACATTGGTTGGATGATTTCACAGTCTATAACGGACAAAGGTAGAAACAGGTTTTGTGTTTTATATATATTTGTTCATACAACCGTTAGACGTTGGGGTCCCAAGGTGCTGGAATGGAAAACCCTCCACTAGGTGGACGGACGACATCAGACGAGACGCAGGGAGCCGCTGGATTCAGGCGGCGCAAGACCGTGGCGTGTGGAAGTCCCTGCAAGAGACCTATGTCCAGCAGTGGGCGTCTATTTGGTTAATGATGATGATGATATAATATTTGTTTATTGCAGACGAGGATTCAGAAGTGCTATTCGCGAACCAGGAAGAGAAGCCCCTGGTGGAGGAAGCCCTGGCCAGTTTCGACGTGGACGTGACGGAGCAGGCCGACCTGTCGCAGTGGGACTACGAGGGCGGCGCCATGACGCCTTGCAGAAAAGTAAATTGTTATTCATTTCTCTCTCTCTTTACGTTGACAATTACATAATTCAACGGGGTGCGAAGCTGAAGTGACAATGGGCTCGGTACATTGTTCCAAAAACCCATAGACATTGTCCCAAGGTGCTAAAATGCCGACCTCGCACCGGAAAGCCCAAGTTGCAAGACCTCCCACTAGGTGAACAGACGACTTCGAATCAGTCACAGGGAGCCGCTGATTCAGGTGGCTCTCTGTGACTACACTAAGTTTAGACCCTTTAAGAGGTTGAATTTTCAAAAAATAATTGTTAGCGGATGTATACGTCATAATAGCTATCTGCATGCCAAATTTCAGCCTGATCCGTCCAGTAACTTGATCTGTGCGTTGATAGATCAGTCAGTCAGCCTTTTTCTTTTATAATATATTTAAAAGATAGTGGCTTAAACATAATACAGTTATACTGCTCATTTTCTTTTGTAGTTTTAAATAGGGATTAAACTTTTATTACATTTTTTGCAGGTACTTATATTCGAAGGTAGCAAATTCAACCAACTAATTAGACTACTAAAGGAAGAAGTAGAAAGTGTATAAGAATCTACTAAACTGAATATTCAACGCACGCTATGTTACATGCCATAAATACATTATGTACTTTGTATATTTATACTTTTAAGATAAAATAAATGTGAGCCAAGCTTTACTATGTTTTTATTTGCATAAAATTTATCTAGCTTATTAATTTGCCCTTTCAACTAAGGGGTATAAAAATTTATATAAAATTAAGAGCAGAGCAGAGACATTAGAGAAGAGAGGGATAGGCACACTGATTGCATGAGCTAAGATATACTTAGTATAGAGAAGTTAACTCTCTTATTGAGTATCTTGCTTGTCAATAAAGAAAAAAATGTAAAAATAACCCTTGTGTCGATGACCTAAAATTAAATTTTAAATATGACAGCTCTGCTCTCCGCATCGGTTTATCTGGACGAACCCTAAGAGCGATGACGCACTCATCTTACAAAGTACTCTGTGCACTAATCCGATCCGAACCCGTGAAAATACGGATATAAAAATTAAATTACGGATATAAATCATTAGGTAGTTTTTCTTTGACTCGTAACTTTAAGCATTAGGACCTGCGTAGACGACTGACCGTTGTCTGCGGAGGACACGGTCAGTCACCTTTTCCTACGGGTTTTTGCAGTTTAGTTCATATATTAGTAGTGCGTTATACGATGCAGTTCAAGTGACCAGTTTTTGTCCTCCATGTACCAAGTTTAAAGTAGGAAATAAGTATTAATTTTTTTTTTATAGGATAATTTTTATTTACAAACATTTAAAATATTTACAGTTTATATCTATGTGACTTATCTAATTACAATATAAATCATGATATTAATCGCGATAAAGTATTAAAATAAAAAACTCAATAAAATCGAATAAGCTTTATTGATAAGTCAATACCTAATTTTACTCTTTTTACTAAAAAAAAAACACCTTAACCTTACTTAATTAGTAATTATTATTACTATTACTTTTTCTTAATCTTACATAATTAGTAATTACTATTACTTTTTCTTGTTAGTAAAAAATCATAATTACTCCTTTTTCAGAAGCTTTTATAAATAGCGAGTGCATCTCTCATCATAAAGTCGCGTAGGGCGCAAAGGCCTTTCAAGATCTTGGTGTTTTGATCCATCTTCTGTATGTCCGTCTCTGCGACAGTCTTGTCTTGCTGCAAGTATCCGTTGACGGTGTCCTCGGTGAGCCAGTACGAAGGCAGCTTGTGCATGTTGAAGTGTGCGGGGTCCGGGTTCGCCGGCATTGGGGTGAGGGATTTCTCCCACGGGGTTATGTATTTCTGTTCTGAGTGTAGACCCTCAATATATCTGTGAAAAAAATGTATTTAATTAGTTAATAAATAGTTTTCTAGAGGAATACAGGAGGTTTAAAAGAGGTATAAGCAGTATTTATTAAACCCATAGTACCACTTATCGGTTTCTACACGGCATCGTACCGGAACGTTAAATCTGTAGGCAGCTCGGTTTTACCGGTAAGGTGGTAATTAACCGCGGCGAAGTTTCTCACCAGACCAGACCAGAGACAATTTAGAAATTATACATTCCCAAATTGCCCCTACCGGGAATCGAATTCGGGACTGCCCGCTTATAAGACCACTGCACCAGGGAGGTCGTTAAAAATAGGGGTGTTGCGGACGGGAGCTTCGAGCCACGCGCAGCGCTGGCGATGACTGACGCTGATTGGTCGACTGCCAACACCCCCGCTCCCCGCTACGCCTTCAGCACCCGCGATCGCCTTTACTCCCGCTCGGTATGACCGTATGAGCTTGCCGAGTGGGAGAATTAGATATAAGATCGATGTTGTTGTATAGAATCACTTCGCCTCCTGCCTTTGAACTGAGAAGAACTAGAACTTGAAGTACTGTGAACCTGAAAATAGTGAATAATTATTGTGATCAAGAAAATATACAATTTGTTTTGAATCCCTCCCCAACAAGGGGCATGGCACAAAAAATGGATTGCTAAAAAGAGGGTAGTTGTTACCTGATGTAAGCTTCGGAGTGGGTAACCCTTTGTGCCCGGGGGGGTGCGGGCACGAAGAGCGGGTCGTGGCCCGCCCGCGCCGGGGCCCCTAGAGCGATGGCCGCGCCGCTAGACTCGCCCGCGCCAGGGGATGGTGTGTTGCGTGCCATGGGGGACATGCCTGCAACAGATGTCATCATTCAATTAAGGAGTATCTAAAACCTTATAAGTGACTTTTTTTTTAATTTTAAAGAGGCGGATAAAATGTTTATATTTAATAATTTATGATTGATATGACTGACTCATTGATATGGATATGACCTTAACTATTGTGGTGTTATTCTAAGATTGTTATTTCTATTTTTTTAACTGAAGAACATGTATACTTCTTTTTTTTTAATAATTATTATTGACTTGACAGGGGTTTTTTATATTTGAATAAAATCATATTGTTAACATTAGGTACTTTCTAGATAGATACATTTAAATATAAATAAGTTAAGTAGATTATTGATTGTTAATTTTCACACTTTATTATTCTATGATAATGTAGTTACTATAATAAGTTGCACACCAAATTATTGGTTGAATGTCAAGGGCTCAAAATAGATTTAAGACCAAATTGTACCACATTCTGGCAAATAAAAAACTATTTCTATTTCTATTCTTGCCATTATTTTATTTCGAATGTTTTTAACCGACTTCAAAAAAAGGAGGAGGTTCTCAATTCGTCAGAATTTTTTTTATGCCTTGTAATCCTGTTTCTTAAAATAAAAAAAATTGTACGGGAGCGGTGTGCAGGCTCGACCGTACCAAAGGGAGATCTCCCACCGAGCGGTTGGTTGTGCTCGGTAGCGCCAGCTGGGCCGACGGTTGTATCTTGAAACTTCTATATATAGTCCAGTTTGCAGAAAACTCCGTTAGTGCGACTACTGTCGGCGGTAAATTTTGTTCGGGACTACGTCATGAAATGTTATCGATTAAATAGCGCCATTTAGTTTCTTTATTTACAAATCAACTTATTTTGGTGTTGTTTTCTAGTTTATAATATAATATAATATAGTCTTAATACTTATAAAATAAATAAATAAATAAATAAGCCTACCTCTAAATTTTTTTTTTTCTTTTTTCTTTTTACTTTCGTTCATTTTTTTCAAATTATTAATACCTTTTTTTTTTTTTTTTTTTTTTTTTTTTTTTTTTATTAATATTGCTTATAAGGTATATCTAGCTCTAATAATTCAGAGGTCATCCCAAACGCGGGCAAAGGCCTCCCCCTTTTTCTTCCAGGTATCCCTGTTAGCGACCAGACGCATCCAGAGCGCACCAAGGCCATCAAATTCCTCCAGATCTGCGCGCCAGCGCGTGCGGGGCCTGCCACGGCGACGCGTTATGTAGCGTGGACACCAGACTGTGCTCTCCTGCGTCCACCTATTGTCTGACTGTCGCATAACGTGTATTAATCTTAATACTTATAGTCATAATAAAAACAATAGTATACAGTAATATAAGCTTTGTTAGGGACTTATCATGCGCCCCGAGCGCGCAACTTTCATATTTTCATTTCCGTTGAGTAATTCAGATTATGTTAAAAAAACGTTCCGACGAATCGAGAACCTCCTCCTTTTTTGAAGTCTGTTAAAAATAAAACAGAATAAAAATCTGACCTCCCGGCGACATGAGCCCGCTGCGGATTCCGGTCACGTATTGTTTTGGCGGCTTCTTGGAAGACGGCATGTGGTTCCTGAAACAAAAGAAAACTGTCATAAATTATATAATGAAGACAGCGGAAGAATAGAATGATAATTACCATAGTTTGAGCAAACGAATGTTTATCGCAATTTAGAACATTTGTGGCGCCATCTATTAGCCATAAAAATACCTAAAGGTTCTAAACTATTAGGTGTTTTAAACTAACCAGTAGGGCGATTGTCTAAAACCTGCATCAATCATTATTACAATCTCAAATGTTCTGATTGGCTGAATTTGTGCGATTCTTGTTGCAACAATGCATTGTAGCCAATAGTGAGCGAGCGTCAACCAATCAGAGGTGATTGCGAACGTGACATTGTACAATCGCGCAGCAGGATCTCTCGTGCACCGACATTGGTCTTCAATTAACCTTATTGACATAAATGTAGAATTACTAACGCTATCTGAACAATTAATTACAGCGACTGAATGCATTAGGAAGGTTATACATTAACCTGGGTCGCTCGTGAGCAACTTATATGGCGTCCAATATCCAAGTCAAGCAGGTGGAGTTAGTTTTTACAGTCCGAATACTGCCCGAAGATCTTTACCGCGACGTAGAAGGACTGTGGCGACATCTATTAGCGAATTTCGGAAACTAAGTCGCACTGACCTGGATCGCTCGTGCACAGCCATGGGTCGTCCATTCCCCTTGTTGACGTGCAAGTCGCGCACATGCCTCAGTAGCCGCGGTAAGTTCGGGAACGGCGCCTGCCCCTTGCGCACTCGGGCGCAGCTCCGCCAGAGGCAGGGGTACTCGCTGTTGCCGCTCGTGCTGTTGGTGGGCGCGCCGCCCGTGCGGTAGTGTTGTTGGACGTGACCCGCTGCCGTCGCACATGTTGGTGGAAAGGGAATTGTTTATGCAATTGATTAGACTAAGCCTCCTGGCCCCAGGGTCTCCACGGCAAACGAAACAAAAATGTAACTCTCGATGAGAAAGGCATACTTGCGCCGCTTGCCGTTAGCTACACTTTTTGATTGTCAATTGTGAAAGTTGTAAAATAATGATGGTCATACTTAATAAATAACTACGTAAACTTAAAGCTACGAGGGATGGACGAGGCCTTGTTAACCGAAATAACAAAAGATCCTAATGTACGATACTCACGCTCCAGCTTAGTCTTCTTGGTCTCAACCAATGTTCCGATCACTGGCAGCAATGGAATGTGACAGACATATTATTATCACAGAAAGTGTGTACAACACGTATGTACGTGCGCGCAAATCTATATAATACTCGTATATACAAGGAAAAGGTGACTGACTGACTGACTGATCTATCAACGCACAGCTCAAACTACTCGGACGAATCGGACTGAAATTTGGCATGCAGATAGTTATTACTACGTAAAGAAAAAAGTTTTATTTTATTTTTGACATTTGTAGTACTATTTTTTTTTTGGAACAAAGTATTTGATGTGACTAATTTTATAAAAACTATGTACATGTGGTTAAGTATATCATAATGCTAATAGGCAGAATTTGGCTGTATCTTTTTGTTTTTGTAACATCTCCACTGTTTACCCAGAATATTTGTATTTAAACATCCGCTAAGAAAGGATTTTTGAAAATTAACCCCTAAGGGGGCTGAAATTAGTGTAGTCCACGGGGACGAAGTTGCGAGCATAAGCTAGTCCCATACAAATAAAAATTACAAAAAACTCAAGAGGGCCAACTCAGCGATTGGTTAACGCCCACTGACTTTTTGTCTCTGTCATTTGTATGAGATAACGTAACAGAGAGAGCCCTATACGAACTTCTCTCCGTGGATAGAGTATAGTATAGTTACTGTTGCCGCCGTCGCCGATGCAGTGCTCCATGCAGTCGGCGAGCTCCTCGAACTGGTAGTCGCACGTGTCCCACGCACACTCGTACGTCATCTCCATGGGAGTCTGCCAAAGTAACATACAGTACGATGTAGAAACTAATGTACATCGGCCTGTAGAATGACATTCTGGCTTTGTAGAGTTGTCTCTGTCACTCAAACCTATATGACGTTTTGTCGGTCTCAACGACACAGACAGTGTGGCTAATTCCTTTGTACACAATCTCTAAACTAAACTAAAATGACAAATCTAAATCTATTGCTATCCCTCTCATAATGTTGCTTGCGGAAAAGGATAGCACTAGATTTAGACCTATTAATTTAGTTTAGAGATTGTGTACACGAGAATTGGCCCCATTGCTCAACAAATCCGCTTACTCCTTCTAAAGGTCCTACCTCTGCGTTATAGCAGTGGATAGACTTATTGGCCATTGTAAGAATTATGTATGTATGTATGTATATACTTTATTGCACCACAGAAACACAAATGACAGGTTACAAAAAGAAATCTTAATAAGTAGGTACAAAAAGGCGGTCTCTTATCGCTAAATAGCGATCTCTTCCAGACAACCTTAACGCTAGGGAGGAAACGAACAAATGGACAATGGGAGGTGGTGTAAAATAAACCTAAATACCAATAGCTAAATAAACTAAACCATATAATCTCTAAATATATAAAAGGAAAAGGTGACTGACTGACTGAATGACTGACTGACTGACTGACTGATCTATCAACGCACAGCTCAAACTATTGGATGGATCGGGCTGAAATTTGGCATGCAGATAGTTATTATGATGTAGGCATCCCCTAAGAAAGGATTTTTAAAAATTCAACCCCTAAGAGGGTGAAACAGGGGTTTGAAATTTGAGTAGTCCACGCGGACGAAGTCGCGAGCATAAGCTAGTAAGAATATAAAATACATATTATTAATACACTAATACATACAAATAAAATATAATAGACATACATAAATAAATAAATAAATAATAAATAAATAACCTTTTATTTGGGACCATAGCGCACAGTACAAAACAGAACAACACCAGACAAACGTACATAAACAAAACAAAAAAAAACACAACAAAAAACAGAGCATGAAGACAAAAAGATCACAAATACTTAACTAATACGTACGGCTTTCCATGCATTTCAACCGAGAAAACCATCGCACTTACTTAGCTCCTATAGATAGTGTACGACTGTACGTGTATAGAGGCGGCGATTTTCCCAGCCGAATTGCATGGAATTACAGTAAAATTAATCTAAAATAAAATAAAATAAATGTCTGACATAAACCCGAATGCGTGTCTGTGGCGCATAGCTGTCCCAGAAAAGGGAATTGCCTCAGCGTAATGCTGTAGTAGTGTATGTGGGTACACTACCTCAGCGCTGTTTTTCAGGCATCCCCTGAAAAATTCCGCTCGACGTAAGACTACAAAGATTAAATTGTACAGCCAGTATACCCGTTTAACCCAGCTAAGCCTGTATCCAATATGATGCAACTCACGTGCTGCGTCAGTTCCCGCATCTCCTCCGCGAGCCTGGCGGAGGTCTCCTCGTTGCACTTGGCCGCGCGCTCCTCCCAGCTCTGCTTGGTGACGGCGGGCAGAGATCGCCACTCGTTGCCCACTATACGGGATATCTCGCCTAAAACGAACATTAATGCAACTCACGTGCTGCGTCAGTTCCCGCATCTCCTCCGCGAGCCTGGCGGAGGTCTCCTCGTTGCACTTGGCCGCGCGCTCCTCCCAGCTCTGCTTGGTGACGGCGGGCAGAGATCGCCACTCGTTGCCCACTATACGGGATATCTCGCCTAAAACGAACATTAATGCAACTCACGTGCTGCGTCAGTTCCCGCATCTCCTCCGCGAGCCTGGCGGAGGTCTCCTCGTTGCACTTGGCCGCGCGCTCCTCCCAGCTCTGCTTGGTGACGGCGGGCAGAGATCGCCACTCGTTGCCCACTATACGGGATATCTCGCCTAAAACGAACATTAATGCAACTCACGTGCTGCGTCAGTTCCCGCATCTCCTCCGCGAGCCTGGCGGAGGTCTCCTCGTTGCACTTGGCCGCGCGCTCCTCCCAGCTCTGCTTGGTGACGGCGGGCAGAGATCGCCACTCGTTGCCCACTATACGGGATATCTCGCCTAAAACGAACATTAATGCAACTCACGTGCTGCGTCAGTTCCCGCATCTCCTCCGCGAGCCTGGCGGAGGTCTCCTCGTTGCACTTGGCCGCGCGCTCCTCCCAGCTCTGCTTGGTGACGGCGGGCAGAGATCGCCACTCGTTGCCCACTATACGGGATATCTCGCCTAAAACGAACATTAATGCAACTCACGTGCTGCGTCAGTTCCCGCATCTCCTCCGCGAGCCTGGCGGAGGTCTCCTCGTTGCACTTGGCCGCGCGCTCCTCCCAGCTCTGCTTGGTGACGGCGGGCAGAGATCGCCACTCGTTGCCCACTATACGGGATATCTCGCCTAAAACGAACATTAATGCAACTCACGTGCTGCGTCAGTTCCCGCATCTCCTCCGCGAGCCTGGCGGAGGTCTCCTCGTTGCACTTGGCCGCGCGCTCCTCCCAGCTCTGCTTGGTGACGGCGGGCAGAGATCGCCACTCGTTGCCCACTATACGGGATATCTCGCCTAAAACGAACATTAATGCAACTCACGTGCTGCGTCAGTTCCCGCATCTCCTCCGCGAGCCTGGCGGAGGTCTCCTCGTTGCACTTGGCCGCGCGCTCCTCCCAGCTCTGCTTGGTGACGGCGGGCAGAGATCGCCACTCGTTGCCCACTATACGGGATATCTCGCCTAAAACGAACATTAATCCTTACAATCCATCATCATCATCATCAAGGGCAATACGCGCAATTTATAACTTAAGACCACGCGATTCCCTTCGAGAGAAATTTAAGGAAATAGATATCCTTACTGTAGCCTCTCAATATATTTATAATAACATAATTTTTGTAAGACAAAATATTCTTAGTTACAAGAAAATTGGTGATCTACACAATAGACTAACTAGAAACAGAGACAAACTTGCAGCTCCTGCCTTCCGCCTCAGGAAAGTCCAAAAGTCATTTGTGGGTATTGGTATTACCTTTTATAATAAAATCCCGCAAACTATTTTGGACTTACCTTTGCACAAGTTTAAAAAATCTATTAAAAATATGCTCCTGAAAAAAGCATATTACACAATTGAAGATTATCTAAATGATAAAAGAGCGTGGATTGGACCTGCAGCTCGTTCCAGCAACGCACAAGACTGCAAATACTATTTTATACATGGCATAATTTTGTACCTATATCAAATATTTGAAAAGAGCAACCGCCGAGTTTCTTGCTGGTTCTTCTCGGCAGGAAAGGCATTCCGAACCAGTGGTAGATGCATCCGACTATTCGTAAGCACTTGTAAAAGTTTATACGAATAAAAAAGATTTTCATTTTCATTTTCATCAACCGATAGACGTCCACTGCTGGACATAGGTCTCTTGTAAGGACTTCCACACGCCACGGTCTTGCGCCACCTGAATCCAGCGGCTCGCTGCGACTCGTTTGATGTTGTCCGTCCAGCTAGTAGGGGTCTTCAACACTGCGTCTTCCGGTGTGAGGTCGCCATTCCAGCACCTTGGGACCCCAACGTCTATCGGTTTTACGAACTATGTTTTTTTTCTTTTTTTTTTTTTTTAAATTACCAACATAGAGAATGTTTATCAAATCCAATTTAGACACAGCAAAAAACCACGAAGGTTTAAAAAGTGTGTCATTCCATCTACTTCTTAATACATAATAATAATAATAGTGTTTCTATAAACAATATAAATTGTTTATAGAAACTCTCATTACATTACATTTCATACAAAAATGGGGATCATTACAATTTGTTAATATAATAGGATTTTAGCTTATATTTTAAATTAAATCCCTGCCCATTGCCACTTCAGCTTCGCAACCTGTTGTGCTATGTCAGTCACTCTAGTTCTCCTACGGATCTCCTCATTTCTGATTTCATCACGTAGAGAAACTCCAAGCATAGCTTTCTCCATCGCCCGCTGAGTGACTTTGAGCTTTCTTATCCCTTATAATACATAATCATTTATCTGTCTGTCTGCTAGCTTTTCACGGCCCAACAGATTAACTGATATCGATGAAAGGTAGAAAGTTAGCTTACATCCCGAGGACGGACATAGGCTACTATTTATCCAGGAAAATCAAAGAGTTCCCACGGGATTCTTTTAGGCCTATCCGTTAATCCGTTTAAAATTTACATGAAACTTGGCACAGAGGTAGCTTTACGTCCCGGAAATTCCGAAAATCAAAGAGTCCCCACGGGATTTTTAAAAAATTACGCGAACGAAGTCGCGGGCATCATCTAGTAATCATCATCATCATCAGCTTTACCATATGGATAAAAAAAATGTTACCAAATGTAGATTCAGGGTTGTTGGCCACGATAGCCTTGCGCACTTCGCAAGAGTAGAGGATGTAGCCGGTGACGATCTTCTGCTTCTGTTCTTTCTTCTTCTTGCCGCTGGCCGGCGTGACCGCAGCCTGGCTGGTTCGCTCCTGAGTCGACGAGGGCGTCATTGACGGGTTGTAGGGGTTACTGTTGCCGCCTGAAACAATAACATTTTATTTAAAAAAATAAAATATTACATTTCAACTTTCTACCTATTACAGTTCTCGAGATACAGACAGACGGACGGACGGACGGATAGACGGACGGACAGCGGAGGTTTAGTAATAGGCACCCTTCGGGTACGGAGCCCTAAAACTCGTATGTTGGATAGAAGCAGGCGTTACTTTACGAAATTCTATGATATCTGGATTATTTACTTCAGCCCTTTTCAAACTTCAGTCTAGTGCTGACGTCACTAAAATGGCGGCCACGCACATTAGCAATATGCGGGACTTATATATATGATCATCTAGAGACGACCCTATCGTCTCGCCAATTATGGTGAACTAGCTTATGCTCGCACCTTCGTCCGCGTGGACTACACAAATTTCAAACTCCCCTATTACCCCCTTAGGGGTTGAATTTTCAAAAATCCTTTCTTAGCGGACGTCTACGTCATAATAGCTATGTGCATGTCAAATTCCAGCCTGATCCGTCCAGTCAGTCAGATTTTCCTTTTATATATTTAGATAATTTCTCGGTATCACTCACAGATGGCGTTGTATTACTTTACATTGCGTTTTTAATGTACTAATCGCGAAGATATATTAGGGATGTGTCATGGCTGAAGATGCGAAAATAATAGCTGTGTCACATGGCAGGAAATGATTTTTCTTTTTTAATTATTGAAAAAAGATACGTTTGATTTATGTATCTTTCGATCTTACTAAGCTTATTATAATGGTCATGGTGCCACCAGATGCTTGCGGCATACAGCAACATATATCAAGCATCGGCTTGCTGTACGGCAAACACCGCAGAGTACATTTTTATACAGTGTTTGACTTACACCCAATCGGATTGAACGACTAGCGTTGGCAAACATGCCCAAACACCACGCTCGCCAGTGTTTGCTGTTTGTCGCAAGCGTCTGGCAGAACCATCATACTGATTCCCGATTGATTTTTGTATCTATGACAATATTTACAAGCACTTTTTATCCCGGAAAATCAAAGAGTTCCCACGGGATTTTTAAAAACCTAATTCCACGCGGACGAAGTCGCGGGCATCAGCTAGTATCATTCTAAAGGCCGATGTTCATCACTTTCGGCCGCGTGCTGTACCTATCGACAGCGGCGTGGCGGGCGACGCCAAGGAAGAATCGTCGAGGGAGTTCTCCAGGAGCATTTCCACGTCCTGGCTGCCGATCGTCGTGTTGATGAGATTCGTGAACTGAGGCTTGCCGTCCTGGAACATACAAATCCATACTAATATTATACATGCGAAAGTGTATCTGTTTGTCTATTTAGGGTTCCGTACCTCAAATGCTCCTATAGCTCTAGTTTTAAGTTCGCGTCAAAATTGTCACAACTATATCATCTTACAAATGCAACAACCAACCATCAAAAAGTGAAAAAGGAACTCTTATCGGATCACTTTGTTGTCTGTCTGTCTATCAAGAAAACCTATGGGGTACTTCCCGTTGACCTAGAATCATGGAATTTGACAAGTAGATAGGTCTTATAGCACAAGTAAAGGAATAAATCCGAAAACCGTGAATTTGTGGTTACATCACAAAAAAATGTGTTAATGAACAAATAATTAGTATTTTCAATTTTCAAAGTAAGATAACTTATACGAAGTCGGGTATGATATGAAAGGGTTTTACCTGTAGGTACATTCTAAAACACATTTTTATTTATCGAAAAAATACCTGAGTACGGAACCCTCGGGAGAGTCAGTCAGTCAGTCACTTTATCGTTTTATTTGTCACGTCTCAGTTTGTAACGGCGTGTCACACTCACCATGGAGTCAGCGTTGACGTTAGGGTTGAACGGCTTCTGTGTGAAGGCGCTCGAAGTCGACTGCACGTCTTGGGCTGTCGCTAAGGCGGGCGGACCCAAGGGTTTGGGGAAGTAATAAATCTGAAAAAATAGTCATTAAAAAAAATATAACCAGTGTCACTTGTGTCGAGTCAGCCCTTGACTGCAATCTCACCTGTACCCGTAGTACAAGATTTTACGTCTCACCAAACCAAACCAAATTCGAGAGTCGAAATACTTCCGCGTTACAGTAAAATTGACCTAAACAGCCTTGAATTGAAGTCAAATATTCAATGCCACTGATTTTAATTTCGCAATGTTTCCGCTTGGAGCGCTGGCTGTAGAAGTGTAGACAAACTTGAGCTTTAAAACAAGGCATTTAAGATCCAGTTTACTGTAACGCGGAAGTTTTTCGACTCTCGAATTTGGTTTGGTTTGGTGAGACGTAAAATCTTGTACTACGGGTACTGGTGGTAAGTGATCATGCAATCTAAGATGGATGCGGTCTAACCTGGAAGGGGTACGGCAGTTTTTATTAAACCCATACCCCTTTGGTTTCTACACGGCATCGTACCGGAAAGCTAAATCGCTTGGCGGCACGGCTTTGCCGGTAGGGTGGTAACTAGCCACGGCCGAGGCCTCCCACCAGACCAGTTATGCGCGTACGTACATTTTTATTTTTATTTATTTACATAGATCAATTTTATTTTTTACTAGCTTATTCCCGCGACTTTGTCCGCGTGGACTACATAAATTTCAAACCCCTATTTAACCCCCTTAGGGGATGAGTTTTCAAAAATCCTTTCTTAGCGGATGCCTACGTCATAATAGCTATCTGCATGCAAAATTTCAGCCCGATCCGTCCAGTAGTTTGAGCTGGGCGTTGATAGACCAGTCAGTCAGTCAGTCACCTTTTCCTTTTATATATTTAGATTTTTAGGGTTCCGTAACCAAAGGGTTTACGGAGCCCTATTGATTAAGCAATTACCTCGTCGACGGTGACGTCCTTGGTGTGTTCAAATTTCCTTAGTCCGGACTTGAGTTTCCTGGCGATGCGGTTCGACTCGTCGTACACGGACTCGCACACGTATATGTCCGTCTCCGCTAACTCCGTCGGACGACCTGCGAAACGGACCAATAATATCCTGATCGCCGGCTCACTACAGAGCACGGCGGGGTTATTACGTATCCCGCGACAGGCGTAAATCTCGCGAGCATTGCTGTCAAACGTCCGGCTAGAGAGAGACAGCAATAGCCACAAAGCAAAATAAGAAGAAGAAGAGAGACAGCAAATGAACTGTCGGATTGCTACTGCTGTCGCGTTGCTGTTGCTACTGCAACGTTTTACAGAGTGAGAAGCGTTTTGGCCCGTCTACCACGCTGGCCATGTGCGGATTGGTAGACTTCACACACCTTTGAGAACATTATGGAGAACTCTCAGTCATGCAGGTTTCCTCATGATGTTTTCCTTTACCGTTAAAGCAAGTGATATTTAATTAATCAAAACGCACATGAATCCGAAAAGTTAGAGGTGTGTGCCAGGGATCGAACCCCCGACCTCCGATTAGAAGGCGGACGTCCTAACCACTAGGCTATCACAGCAACAATAATATAATAATAATAAAGCCCTTTATTACTGAAAATATAAATTTAATGTGCGTTGATATAGTTTGTTGAGAGCTCTTCTCAGACCTGGGCGCGTTTGGAACCCTCGTAGCTTTAGTTTAAAGTTTGCGTAATAATTATCACCACTATATCTTACAAATCCAACATCTGACCATCAAAAAGAGTTATTAATTACCTATTTTGAATAAATCATTTGACTTTGACTTTGACTATATAAGTCAGTCAGTCAGTCAGTCAGTCAATCAGGACTTTGAATTTTTTGAATATATATAGATACATAAACAAATAAATAGTTACTTATTTCAGGCAACTTAAACTCATTTGAACATAAATCTAAATACAAATACGAAGCTTAGTTGAAGGGGAAAAAGGACATGTACTCACATTTGAGATAGTCATCGTAATCGAGGACACCGCACTTGCCCACGATGCCCACCAGTGGACTTGTATCGTGCATCGTTGTTAGAAGCACTTCTTGCTTGTAGAATGGCTACAACATACAATACAGTTCAAATATTTATATATATATATTTTTATTTATTTATTTTATTTATTAGGAACACACAATACATTAATTTAACACAAACTACGACGCTTATAGACAAACACAGGCTGATAAATGTATCTATAAAATGTGTACACAGCATTTGCAAAATATCTAGACAAATAAAAAGAACTTAACTAACTACTTAACTAAACAATTAATAACTAAGTTACTTAGGAGATGAACCCACCGTAAAATGATAAGAGCTTTTTTTTGAATGCAGTAGCTGAGTCATGAAATATATCGATGCCAGGTATCTTTTTTGATTTTTCGTTAAATTTTGCACATATACGCATAATTGGGGCCCGATTTCCTAGATGAGATTTGGTGAAAGGTATATGGAAGATTTTTGGGGATATAAAACTGCGGGAGTGTCTATGTGGAACAGAAAAGGATATTCGATTGAGATGGTTACTACATTTAACTTTATTTCGTAAAATTTTATGTAGAAAGCACAAGTCAAGTATTTCGCGCCTATTTCGAAGAGATATATTGAATTTACAGATATTAAAGAATTAGGTAGACAAAGCTTATACGCCCGTATTCCAAAAAGTGAAGATAAATTCTTACGCTTGTAATGCTTGCGCGTAACGGCTTAGACTATATAGATGCAGTACACGACAGGTCGACATGGCCATCGGGGTGGGAACGCCCCGCACAGCCCCCGCGCTAACCCAGTGCGGGTGAGCGCGGGAGACGTGCGGGTGTACGGGGCGTCCCCCCGCCTCATACTCAAGTCAAGTCAAGCCAAGTCAAGTCAAATGATTTATTCAAAATAGGTAATTAATAACCCTTTTTGATGGTCAGATGTTGGATTTCTAAGATATAGTGGTGATAATGATTACGCAAACTGAAATAGTCATTTACCTTACTGATAATGTTGGCCACTTCAGATGGGAAGATCAGGAATGGTCCACGGAAGTAGCATTTGTTGCTGAAATAAATAAAAATATTATAACATTTAAAAATAAATTAAGATTTACAAAAGCTGTGATAGCCTAGTGGTTAGGATGTCCGCCTCCTAATCGGAGGTCGGGGGTTCTATCCTGGGCACGCACCTCTACCTTTTCGGAGTTATGTGCGTTTTTAATCAAATATATCACTTGCTTTAACGGTGAAGGAAAACATGGATGAGAGTTCACTAAGGTGTGTGAAGTCTGCCAATTCGCACTTGGCCAGCGTGGTGGCCTATGGCCCAACACTTCTCATACTGAGAGGAGACCCCTGCTCTGTAGTGAGCCGGCTATAAGGCGAATGATATGTCATCCAGCTTTTGTCCTTTTTCGTCATCGAACTTATAGTTACTGGGGCATAGTGAACTACAGTGAGGGAGCTCTCGGTTTGATCCTGAATCGACGATATCTAAATATATAAAAGGAAAAGGTGACTGACTGACTGACTGACTGATCTATCAACGCATAGCTCGAACTACTGGACGGATCCGGCTGAAATTTGGCATGCAGATAGCTATTATGACGTAGGCATCCACTAAGAAAGGATTTTTGAAAATTAAGCTCCTAAGGGGGTGAAATAGGCGTTTGAAATTTGTGTTATTCACGCGGACGAAGTCGCGGTCATAAGCTAGTGTCAAATATTAGGCTATCTTATTAGGTTAGGGTGACTTGAAATCAAAGAAAAGTGGTCGTTTCATAGGCTACCTAGCGTCAAATGCAGTTAACATTTGACGCCCGCCAGTGACATCGTAGTCTCGATGTTTTGTTATAAGTTCCCTAACTGTCGTGAATTAGGTAGTAATAGAATAGAAATATTTTTATTCAAATAAAATTTTACAAGTATTGTTAGACGGATAAAAACTAGGTGATTGTATTATCTGTGGCGTGCTCTGCGGAGAAGCGAATCTTTGAGAAACGTCACTCTGAAATGGCGCGTAGAAAGAGTAGTTTGGTCTTGTGCTGATATAACTAAGAATCACTTTGTGAACAGTGAATAAAAGCCTTCTAAAGTATATCAAAGTGGGTTTCCTTCTAATAGTTCCTTCTATACTTTGGAATCGTCAAATGCATCTACCACTGGTTCAGAATAAAATAAAATAAATAAATAAAAATATTTTTTACACAATTGAACTTTTATAAATACTTTTGAATGCCTTTTCTGCCAAGAAAATCCGCGGTTGCCCATTTCAAAGATTCGATTTATAATATTATGCTATGAATACAAGTAATTCTGAGAGGAGGTCAAACCTATCATGCCTGAAAGTTCTCCATAATGTTCTCAAACTCATGTGAAGTCTGTCCATCAGCACTTGGGCAACTCCTAAGCCCTTCTCATTCCAAGAGGAGACCCGTGCTCAGTAATGAGCCAGCATGACTTACTCGGCAGTCTCCCATATAGTGTCGACCTGAGCGATCATCTGCTTGCCTCCGTCGGTGACCACGTATACAAAGTCGCCAGTTTTGATGACGCCCGAACACACCGTGTTGTACTGTTCGTAATAGGTGTTCTCGTCGTCTGTGCCCAGTGGGTTGTACATAACCACATCCTGATGATAAAGAAAACAAAAAAAAATTAAGCGCAAATAAAACTCAACTATAGTTTTTTTCCCCCGTCAGGTCATTGGAACGCTTTGGATGAGGAACGCACAAGACGGACATGGAGAGAGCTGGGGGAGGCATACGCCCAAGGGCGACTTCTACCGTAAATATTTACCAAATTACAATCTGACATAGAATAGAATAGAATAGAATGTTTTTTTATTCATGTAAACTTTTTAAAAGTGCTTATGAATAGTCAGGTAGTTTTAATTTACCACTGGTTCGGAATGCCGTTCCTACCGAGAAGAACCAGCAAGAAACTCGGCGGTTGCTCTTTTTAATTTTTCAATTTACAATGTTATTATACCGTACTATACAAGCCATTGCAGCCCCGTGCATTGCTGGAGCGAGTCAAATCCAAGCTTTTTTATCGTTTACATAGTCTGCGACTGTATAATATGCTTTTTTTAGGAGCATACTTTTAACACATTTCTTAAACTTGTGTAAAGGCAAGTCTAAAATTGCTTGTGGAATTTTATTATAAAATATTACACTCATTCCCACAAATGACTTTCCCACCTTCCAGAGGCGGAGCGCAGGAGTAGCTAGCTTATTTTTGTTTCTAGTTTGCCTATCATGGAGATCACTGATTTTTTTGTAACTGTGAATGTTTTGTCGTACAAAAATTATATTATTGTAAATATATTGGGAAGCTACTGTAAGAATACCTATTTCCTTAAATATCTCTCGTAGGGAATCGCGCGGTTTTAAATTATAAATTGCACGTATTGCCCTTTTTTGTAATACGAATATTTTCCCAATATCTGCCGTCTATCTTTACCCCATAGCAAGACTCCGTAAGACATAATACTGTGGAAATAGGCAAAATACACAATTTTTGCAGTTTCCACGTCAGTTACCTGTCGACTCTTTCTAACAGCATAAGCAGCAGAGCTGAGTTTACCAGCAAGTGTTGATATATGGGCGTACTTGGCGTTGATATACTTACAATACACAGCATACAACACAATATTAATAATATTTTTTAAAAATAATTTGACGATTATTAACAAATTGACATTTAATTAAATTATAACAAGTATACTGTAATAAGTTAAAGACTGTATAACGATGAATATTGATAGGTATGATATTTAATAATTTGTAACTATGAAAATAGGGTAGTAGAATAAATGGCTATTTTATTTTAAGTTAATTTAATTTAGAACTATGAAACCTTGTGATTTCAGAGCAGGTGTGAGCCCATCTAAAGTTCACTAAAATTTAGAGTCAAAGTTCTTGTTCCATCCTCTCTAAGCAATATTGCAATCGACGCCATATTGTATTAACTAGTTCACAAGCGTTTGCCTATCTAAATATATAAAAGGTGACTGACTGACTGACTGATCTATCAACGCACAGCTCAAACTATTGGATGGATAGGGCTGAAATTTGGCATGCAGTTAACTATTATAGCGTAGGCGTCCACTAAGAAAGGATTTTTGAAAATTCAACCTTTAAGGGGGTGAAATATGGGTTAGGAATTTGTGTAGTCCACGGGGACGAAGTCGCGAGCATAAGTTAGTAATTAATAAAAAAACTTGATTCAAAAAGTAAAACTCACAGGTCTCTCCTTCTCCTGGACATTCTCCAGAACTTCAAGTTCAGCAAGTTCGTCCTTGTGTTTCTCCACTCGTTCTCTGAATACTGACACAGTCCTGTTTGGCTCCAACGGGGTCTGAGAAAGACGCAGATAGGAATACAGTCATTGTTTTCTATACAGGGTGTAACCAGAACGCTAGCAAAAACGAAGACAGGTTATAGCACTGATGATTACTGATATGATACCACAAAAAACATTCTATATTTTGTAAAATTTCACGACATATTGCAAATAAAACATCTGACTGACGCTAGAGGTCAACGAACGTTGCGTAAGTAGGCCACTCGGAGTCAATACCTAGTCGTATAGTAGCGGGGCATTGACCCCAGTTTTGGACGCTATACATTGCGGGTTTGAAAAACACCATATCACTAAAACTACAAATGAGGCAAATGGTTATTGGTATTGGATTTTGTTAGGTAGTATAACAATAACGCTAAGTATTGAACAAAATTGATAGATATAAAAATCGTGTACAAGTAAACCCCAAGAAACATCGAAATTACATTTATGTTAATGTACAGTAACTGGCAGGAAATATTGTACATCGACCTTTAGAAAGAGATTTGGGCATCGTAGAGCGCTGTCTCTGTCACTCATACCTATGTGACGTTTTGTTGGACTCAACGACAGAGACAACGCTCTACGAAACTGCTATCTCTTTCTAAACGTCGATGTACAATATTTTCTGCTAGGTATTGTACTACTGTGCTCCACTTTCTGTACTATTATCTAGCGCGTGTTTCACTTCAAATGATACGTCACCTCTCTGGGGGTAAGAGTGGCTTCCTTCTCAGCGCCCTCCCACACTTTGATCTTCTTGAACCAGCGATTTCTACTGTTGTAGCGACTCTCGCACACATACACGTCTTTATCCAAATAACCTAAAAAAAAAAAAAAATGACAGTGTATGCAGTACCCTTATTATAAATGCGAAAGTGTGTTTGTTTGTTGGTTTGTCCTTCAATCACGTCGCAACGGTGCAACGGATTGGCGTGATTTTTGCATGGGTATAGATAAAGACCTGGAGTGACATAGGCTACTTTTTATCCCGGAAAATCAACGAGTTCCCACGGGATTTTTAAAAACCTAATTCCACGCGGACGAAGTCGCGGGCATCAGCTAGTACTAGAAATAAAAATAAACTTGTAATGCCCGCCTCTAGGCTAAGTAAAATTAGAAATTCATTTATTCGTAATTCTATACGTCTTTATAATAAGCTTCCAGAAGACAAGATACTGGAGGTGTCTCTCAACAAGTTCAAAGTTTTCATGAGGTCAGCCCATTTTTCAGCAAATATAACAGACAAACATAGAAAAGCCCTTACCTTCCGGCCTGAACTTGAAGTACTCCTTGACGTTCATGACGTAGCAACGTCCGATGACGTGGTCCAACGGAATCGTGCGGTGCGTTTCCGTCTTGAACACTTCTTGTTGGAGGAACTTGCGTGTACGCACGTGGAAGGTCTCGTGGGGTCTGGAAAATTGTTTTATTAGGGTTCCGTACCTCGAAAGGAAAAAGGAACCCTTATAGGATCACTTCGTGGTCTGCCTGTCGTGTATGTCAAGACAATGGAATCAAAACCTATAGGGTACTTCCTGTTGACCTAGAATCCTAAAATTTGGCAGGTAGCAATGTCTTATTGTAAAGAAAAAATATGAAAACCGTGAATTTGTGGTTACATGACAAAAAACGACGACGACAACAGGGTCTTCTCGAGGGGGAACGCGCCTCGAGGCATAGCTTACAAGCTAAGACCACAACATAATAACTACGTGGTATATAAACATAGTTCTAAATCATTTAGATTCTTTGTTTCCTATTGAAAGTATGACCCTATAGAACGCAGCTTTCACAGAAATGCATGACTTTATTTGCTCTTATGACAGCACGCAGTGCAAACGCTGTCTAAAGTTAAAATTGATCAAGTAATTATTTCAAATGATCAATAAATTATAAAAATCATGGAATTTATTAAAACGTCCAAAGTGGGTACAAAACAATCTATTTTGTACCTGCCTTCCTTCAAGGAACTCCCAGAAATATGCCCTGCAAAAACGCTTAGGTATTATATATACATGGGCAGAACCAAAAACTTACGAAAGTCTGACCGACTATTGTGTTTCACCTCAAAGGCTAAGCCAGTGGATTAAGTTCACCTGGAAAGATAGGGAATTGAGGTTTTCGTGTTTTCCTCCCACAGCACCCGACACGCCTTAACTTCTATGGCGTTTAAGCTTGGGGTCAATCTAGATACAATAAGACAGACCGCTGGGCGTAGCGGCAGTTCCACTACCTTTGCCAAGTTTTACAACAGGCCGGTAGTCAATAACGGGATAACTCACAGATGGCGTTATTTTACTTTACATGGTGTTTTTGACGTACTATTTACGAACAGATATAAGTAACTGAAGAGCCAGATTCATCATGAGAACGCAAAGCTTCGTGTTTCCTTACGGAAAATTTTTGAAAGAAGATACCGTTTTTTATGTATCTTTTATTCTTTTTATTGAACTAAGTTTATAATTATATTTATAACTAGCTTATGCTCGCGACTTCGTCCGCGTGGACTACATAAATTTCAATCCCCTATTTCGCCCCCTTCGGGGTTGAATTTTCAAAAATGCTTTCTTAGCGGATGCCTACGTCATAATAGCTATCTGCATGCCAAATTTCAGTCCGATCCGTCCAGTAGTTTGAGCTGTGCGTTGATAGATCAGTCAGTCAGTCACCGTTTCCTTTTATATATTTAGATATTGCAATTTTTGAAGACGATTACTCTTTGTACGTAATATTCTTTTGTTACTGTAATGAATGAGCAAAAGTTTCTTACATCATTCATATTATTTTTATTGCGACGTTCCCTCCACGTACTCTCAACATCTACATTGTGTTGAATAATATCTAGACGTTACTGATTAAACGAACTTACCTTTATTTTTTTATTTTTTATTTTATTTTATTCAGATACAAGTTAGCCCTTGACTGCAATCTCATCTGGTGGTAAGTGATGATGCAGTCTAAGATGACAGCGGGCTAACCTAGAAGGGGTATGGCAGTTTTTATTAATCCCATACCCCTTTGGTTTCTACACGGCATCGTACCGGAACGCTAAATCGCTTGGCGGCATGGCTTTGCCGGTAGGGTAGTAACTAGCCACGGCCGAAGCCTCCCACCAGACCAGACCAGAAATTTTGAAATTATAAAATTCCAAACCCCTGCCAGGAATCGAACCCGGAACCTCCCACTATTAAGACCACAGCGCTCACCACTGCGCCAGGGAGGTCGTCGAAACCGAAGAAGAACCGAAGAATCAGTAACACCCGCCCGCCCTCATAACCCCGAATGTTGCAATCGCAATCATCTATATATATAAAAGGAAAAGGTGACTGACTGACTGACTGACTGACTGACTGACTGACTGACTGAATGACTGACTGACTGATCTATCAACGCACAGCTCAAACTACTGGACGGATCGGGCTGAAATTTGGCATGCAGATAGCTATTATGACGTAGGCATCCGCTAAGAAAGGATTTTTGAAAATTCAACTCCTAAGGGGGTGAAATAGGGTTTTGAAATTTTGCAGTCCATGCGGACGAAGTCGCGAGCATAAGCTAGTCTAAACTAAATGAAAAGCGGCGGTGCGACGGCCGTGAGGCGAGTGACGTTGTCTACATCCAATCGAGGGGTTATAAAAAAAAAAAAACTAAACAACAGTGCTGAAGTGGTGACTCCTTGCGTACTACATCGTGTTAAATTATATCTAGACGTTACTGATTCGAGGACGAAGGAGAAGTTCGTTTAATCATTTATCTATATATTATACTAGTATTTTGCTCGCTGCTCGAGCTGCTAAAGCAGCTCTCGAGGTCTATAATCGCCATTTTGAACAATTTTAAAAAAGTCATAAATTTTGTATGAAAAAAAAAATTCCGCCATTTTGAATTTTTTTTCAATCCATCGAGTAGACCTTTTGATCCTGATCATCTTTTGCCAAGAAACCACTCTTCCATCTTTGATACCCTCCGAGATGGACGCTGACGAAATTTGTATGGCGGCCATCTTTTTTTCGGAATTTTAAAAAAAAATTCAAATTTTTGGCAATTGGATGAGGTTTCGAATGACATTTGGTCAAGCACCTCCCACCTATCTTCAATACCTTGAGCGTGCCCTTCACCCGCCTCCGAAATCCTCAATCATCAGCTCCCTCCATATGTTGCCCTAAAGGAATCTTTGTCTTCTATACGAAAGTATTAGTGAAAAAAAAAAGTTTCATACAAAATTTTACAGGAGGGAATTTTTTGAAAATCTCGGCCGCCATCTTGTTTTTCCATTTTTTTTTACATTTTCTAAAAATCGTTTACTAACATCTACAAGAGCTGCAAGTTGTAACAAAATCGGTTGGAAAACAAAAAAGTTACAAAAGTCAGGTCGGCCGCCATCTTGTTTTTCTGAAATGTCATAATTTTTCCCTACTCGAATCCCACTTCTGAACATATCTCCCATACATTATAATATCATTTTCTGTCTCTTTCTAGGAGAACAATTATGTCAATGAGTCAGTCAGTGAGTGAGTGAGTGAGTGGTAATTGAGCTATATATAGTATAATAAAAGGAAAAGGTGACTGACTGACTGATCTATCAACGCACAGCTCAAACTACTGGACGGATCGGGCTGAAATTTGGCATGCAGATAGCTATTATGACGTAGGCATCCGCTAAGAAAGGATTTTTGAAAATTCAACCCCTAAGGGGGTGAAATAGGGGTTTGAAATTTGTGTAGTCCACGCGAACGAAGTCGCGAGCATAAGCTAGTATATTATATAAAAGGAAAAGGTGACTGACTGACTGATCTATCAACGCACAGCTCAAACTACTGGACGGATCGGGCTGAAATTTGGCATGCAGATAGCTATTATGACGTAGGTATCCGCTATGAAAGGATTTTTGAAAATTCAACCCCTATGGGGGTGAAATAGGGGTGTGAAATTTGTGTAGTCCACGCGGACGAAGTCGCGAGCATAAGCTAGTTATATATATAATTATAAACTTAGTTCAATAAAAAGAATAAAAGATACATAAAAAAACGGTATCTTCTTTCAAAAATTTTCCGTAATGAAATACGAATCTTAGCGTTCTCATGATGAATCTGGCTCTTCAGTTACTTATATCTGTTCGTAAATAGTACGTCAAAAACACCATGTAAAGTAATATAACGCCATCTGTGAGTGATGACGAGAAACTATTTGTACATGGTATAAATTATAAAACAAAGTCGCTTAGATCTTTTAGACTACGCAACGGATTTTAAAACATCATCATCATCATCATCATTTGCACGACCGACACTATATTTGCATATCCTATTTGTATGTTTAGACTTTAGACCAAAGAATTTTTAAATACCTACTAATACTTATGTAAGTTATAAGAATTATTACTTCTAAATCCATGCTTCAGACTATGTTGTACTTACTATAACCTGTTAATTTAAGTTTAATATGACATTCTTACTGATAATCGAAACTATTTTATACATATTAACATACTTGTACCTACCTAATATTACTAAATTATTAACAAAGAAGAAACTAATTGACATTATAACAATATTAATTAATTAGTGCGATCAATAAATAAAAATAATTTCGATTCAAAATGAATGCCCTATATAATTACCTGATAAAATCTATTATAAAATAATGTAACACGTAGTTTGCTTGTAATAGGCTACTTGACTCATATCTAATTTCGTCCAATAAATCATTATTTATTATAGTATTTTGCTTAAGACAACGAAATATATCAATAATATTTTTATTCAATATATCAATTATTAAAAACGCAGGATGGATATATAAATCCAATTTTAAAAAATACAGTTTTTATTTTTATTTGAAACGCAGAAAACGCTGTCAGCCATGATGTGACGTCATTAATATGTAAACAAAGAAATGTCATCCCTATGTCACGCGGGGACTAACGTAGTATCCATATATATAAAATTTAGAGTCCTGACTAACTTATATATCAACGCACAGCCTAAACATCTAAACAGCTGGTCCTAGATACATGAAATTTGGTGGGTGTGTTCTTTGTAGGTAAAGAGAAGGTATCCACTAGGAAAGGATTTTTTGAAATTCCACCCCTGAGTGGGTTAAATGGAGGTTTGAAATTTATGAAGTCCACGCGGGCGAAGTCACGAGCTAAAGCTAGTTTTTATATATTTCTAAAAACTCATAGTAAACGTAAAAAAATATCGTTTTCTCTTTATAAATTGAATAAGTTATTAAGTAAGACTTACAACAAAGTGATCTTTGCAAAAATAAATTTGGATTGCAGTCGTTAGTGATATAGGATCCCTTTAAGCAAGTCTTCGCGTGTTACGTATATTTATTTCACTGGGCACTCTAATCCACAACTTTCCTGTGGTCTTTATCGATGCGTTTTTTACATTCTCGGATGATACAATAACGAAAATTACTATATTTTTCATGTACACTAGTATAGAAGTCATGTTTATTAATCTTTGGGAGGTTATGCTGTTGTTTACAAATGCATGACGTCAGAGCACAGATAATCTATTGGCCAAACATGGCCGACAGTGTTTTCACCTGTCTAAGAAAAATATATTTTTAAATGAAAGTTTTACGGTTTTTAGGGCGCAAAAAAATATAGTGTTAATTTTTTTGATATAATAGCACAAATATTAACCATTTAAGACCTACTTTAAAAAAGTGTCAAGTAGCCTATTGTATAATAATTATATATTTAGCATGTATGTATTGTTAATGTACCTAACTTTGCAATGCCCTAACGGGGCTTCATATGTAACCATGAAAGCAAATGAATAAATAAATCATAAACCTACTCTTTACAAAGAATAGACCCTCCAAATTTCATGTCTTTAGGACCAGCGGTTTAGGCTGTGCGTTGATTTCACATACAAACTTTCATCCCCTATTTTACCACCCTTATGGGCAAATTTTCCAAAAATCCTGAAACATATATTTCTTCATTTGTAACCGAAAACTCAAATACCAATTTTCATGCAAATAACTTGAAAAATGACCAACTTTCATACAAACTTCCATCCCCCATTTAACCCACTTAGGGGTGGAATTTCAAAAAATCATTTCTTAGTGGATACCTACTCTTTACAAAGAATAGACCTTTCAAATTTGATGTCTTTAGGACCAGCGGTTTAGGCTGGGCGTTGATTTCACATACAAACTTTCATCCCCTATTTTACCACCCTTATGGGCAAATTTTCCAAAAATCCTGAGATACGTATCTCTTTATTTGTAACCGAAAACCCAAATACCAATTTTCATGCAAATAACTTGAAAAATGACCGACTTTCATCCAAACTTCCATCCCCCATTTAACCCACTTAGGGGTAGAATTTCGAAAAATCCTTTCTTAGTGGATACCTACTCTTTACAAAGAATAGACCCTCCAAATTTCATGTCTTTAGGACCAGCGGTTTAGGCTGTGCGTTGATATCTATGTCAGTCAGTCAGTCAGTCAGTCAGTCAGTCAGTCAGTCAGTCAGTCAGTCAGTCAGTCAGTCAGTCAGGACTTTGAATTTTATATATATAGATTGTTCAATATGTAGAAAGAAATCAAACCGACTGAGATTTTTCATTGGAAATGCTGTCTTATTCTTTTGGAATATACCTAAGCTGATGTTCACGACTTCGTTCGCGTGGATTTAGGTTTTTAAAAATCCCATGGGAGCTCGTTGATTTTCCGGGATAAAAAGTAGCCTATGTCACTCTCCAGGTCTTTGACTATACCCATGCAAAATCAATCATCCGTTAAACCGTTGCGACGTGATTAAAGGACAAATCAACAAACCAACAAACAAACACACTTTCGCATTTATAATAAGGGTACTGATTAACCACATTGACATCACATTAGTATGTACATAGCACCCGCGCGAAGCCGGGGCGGGTCGCTAGTCCACAATAAGTCGAGAGACGGTAGCCTCACGTGTTTGCTAAAACAACTCACTATCCATATTATAAATGCGATAGTGTATTTATTTATTGGTTTGTTCATTTGTTCTTCAATCGATGAGTTTTGATAAAAAAAATTGCAAGGATATAGTTAAAGACATTGAGAGTGACGTAGGTTACTTTTTATCCCGGATAACCAGAGTTCCCGCGGGATATTTTAAAACCTAAATCCACGCCGACGAAGTCGCGGGCATCAGCTAGTTTGGTATAACTAAAATATTACTATATCGGCCTTCAAAAACACATTTCGGCGGACATATACCTATATGACGTGTTGTCCGTCTTAACGACAGAGACAATGCTCTACAAAACTGCTTTCCTTCTAAAGGTCGATGTACATAACTTTCTGGACATACCTGAAGTAAATGTTGCAGTAGACCATAGGCACGTTATCGGAGTTGGTCCAAACGCGTTCAATTTGGACAATAGAGGGCTCCTTGTTGCCCTTCTCTGGCTGCACGTACACGAAGTCCCCCTTAGAGTACTGTGTAGGGGGAGGCGCCCCGCTCGAGTTCATGGACTCCTCTGTACTTGATCTATGACAAAACATCTTCTATATACAGGGTGTAACCAGAACGCTAGCAAAAACGGAGACAGGTGATAGTACTAATGATTACTGATATGATAACACAAAAAAAATGTATAAAAAAATCCTATAAGTTTGTAAAAGTTCACGATATTTTACAAATAAAACATCTGACTGACGCTAGAGGAAGTAGGTCACTCGGAGTCAATGCCACGTCGTATGTGGGGCATTGACCCGAGTTTTGCACATTATACATTCCGGGTTTGAAAAATACTAAATCACTAAAACTACAAAATTAGGCAAATGGTTATTGGTATTGGATTGTGTTTAGGTAATATAACAATAACGCTAAGTTTTTGCTAGCGTTCTGGTTACACCTGTATATATAAAGGAAAAGCTGACTGACTGATCTATCAACAACGCACAGCTCAAAGTACTGGATGGATCGGGCTGAAAGGCATGCAGATAGTTATATTCACATCAGCTAAGAAAGGATTTTTGAAAATTCAACCCCTAAGCGGGTAAAATAGGAGTTTGAAATTTGTGTAGTCTACACGGACGTAGCCGCGAGAATAAGCTAGTAATATATAAATTACTTATGTAAAATTCAGTTAATGAAACGATAATTAAAAATAACATTTAGATTTAATTTAGCAGTCTATTTATCTATAATCTATAATATGTATGAAGGAGAGAGAGAGAGAGAGATTTGAAAAGAGGACATATTCCTCGAGTACCCTTGATGCGTACTAAGAAAAGATTTTGAGAAATTCTGACAGTATCGTTAAAAATCAAAATCAAAGCACACGAAAAAATAAAGCAGTTTTCGCAGGTTATAGACTAAAGGGTTTTGTGGGTGAGAGTGGGGCTAGGTGGGAGAAGGGGAGAAGATGTCGAGGGGTTGGATAAAGGGGGTCATGGAGGTAAGTGAGAGGACTGTAAAGGGGATTAGACAGGGTGTTACGGCATAGTATGTCCCGTTCCTCTAAGGGGATTAGGGGCAGTCGAGGGATGTAGAGTGATGTGGGTGAGAGGGGGGTTAGTTGGGAGAAGGGGAGAAGATGTCGAGGGGTAGTGTTAGATATTATAAAATTTGAAGCCTCTTACTAATGTTACCCGTACTCATTGTTATAGCGTGTCTATGGCTCAATGCCTTCTATTTCTTTCTAGTGTGATCTCTGGACGCTTACGTTGGCATATACAAGTTATTAAGTTGTAATAATTATTTAAATTAATTAAAAGTTATTAGTGCACAATTCTATTTTATTTACACATAAAATCATTAGGTAGGATAAAGGGGGTCATGGAGGTAAGTGAGAGGACTGTAAAGGGGATTAGACAGGGTGTTGCGGCATAGTATGTCCTGTTCCTCTGAAGGGGATTAGGGGCAGTCGAGGGGTGTCAGGGTGGTCGGGGGTGAGAGGAGGGTTTTGTGGGTGAGGGGGGGGTCGAGGGGTCACAGACCTGGTTTCTTCCTCCTCATCATTCTCCTGCAGCAGTTTGCACTGTTTCACAAGTTCCACGCTGGTGGAGATGGTATCGCGGGTGAAGTTGAGGGCGGGTGACGACAGGGTGTTGCGACATAGTATGTCCCGTTGTTCTATAAAGTAGGATTGTAGTTCCACTGAGTCTTCGAAGATTTGGCTGTCTGTGCGGGATAGACGACGAGCTCTGAAAAAAAATGGGTTCAATCTTTAGTACGAGGTCTAGCGAGATGGCTCGGACCTTCTCCCCGTTAGTGGCTTCATCGTGCTCGGGCAGCTCCGCCATACTGTCCGAGTAGCATCTGGAGCAAGCCAATTTACTTACCGTTCGAAAACCGCAAACATGTCCTGCTGGAAGTGATCCAGTCGTTTGTAGAGGCCCTTGTCCAGCCTGCGTTTGACGAGGTCTAGCGAGATGGCTCGGACCTTCTCCCCGTTAGTGGCTTCATCGTGCTCGGGCAGCTCCGCCATACTGTCCGAGTAGCATCTGGAGCAAGCCAATTTACTTACCGTTCGAAAACCGCAAACATGTCCTGCTGGAAGTGATCCAGTCGTTTGTAGAGGCCCTTGTCCAGCCTGCGTTTGACGAGGTCTAGCGAGATGGCTCGGACCTTCTCCCCGTTAGTGGCTTCATCGTGCTCGGGCAGCTCCGCCATACTGTCCGAGTAGCATCTGGAGCAAGCCAATTTACTTACCGTTCGAAAACCGCAAACATGTCCTGCTGGAAGTGATCCAGTCGTTTGTAGAGGCCCTTGTCCAGCCTGCGTTTGACGAGGTCTAGCGAGATGGCTCGGACCTTCTCCCCGTTAGTGGCTTCATCGTGCTCGGGCAGCTCCGCCATACTGTCCGAGTAGCATCTGGAGCAAGCCAATTTACTTACCGTTCGAAAACCGCAAACATGTCCTGCTGGAAGTGATCCAGTCGTTTGTAGAGGCCCTTGTCCAGCCTGCGTTTGACGAGGTCTAGCGAGATGGCTCGGACCTTCTCCCCGTTAGTGGCTTCATCGTGCTCGGGCAGCTCCGCCATACTGTCCGAGTAGCATCTGGAGCAAGCCAATTTACTTACCGTTCGAAAACCGCAAACATGTCCTGCTGGAAGTGATCCAGTCGTTTGTAGAGGCCCTTGTCCAGCCTGCGTTTGACGAGGTCTAGCGAGATGGCTCGGACCTTCTCCCCGTTAGTGGCTTCATCGTGCTCGGGCAGCTCCGCCATACTGTCCGAGTAGCATCTGGAGCAAGCCAATTTACTTACCGTTCGAAAACCGCAAACATGTCCTGCTGGAAGTGATCCAGTCGTTTGTAGAGGCCCTTGTCCAGCCTGCGTTTGACGAGGTCTAGCGAGATGGCTCGGACCTTCTCCCCGTTAGTGGCTTCATCGTGCTCGGGCAGCTCCGCCATACTGTCCGAGTAGCATCTGGAGCAAGCCAATTTCAATCTAAATATATAAAGGAAAAGCTGACTGACTGATCTACAGTTAAGTTAATAGTTTATGTCCGTGATTTCCATGATACGGCGACCTCTAGCATTTTCTGCCTTACTTGACCAGACTTTTGACGCCGCCTTAAAGTCTCCTCAAGCTTGCTAGTGCGGATATGGTAACGGTGAACGTGGAGGTTGCCCCGACATTCCAAAGAGGCGCAAAGAATAGGCTACTTGACTCATATCTAATTTCGTCCAATAAATGATTATTTATTATAGTATTTTGCTTAAGACAACGAAATATTTCAATAACAATTATTAAAAACGCAGGATGGATATATAAATCCAATTTAAAAAAATACAATTTTTATTTTTATTTGAAACGCAGAAAACGCTGTCAGCCATGATGTGACGTCATTAAATATGTAAACAAAGAAATGTCATCCCTATGTCACGCGGGGACTAACGTAGTATCCATATATATAAAATTTAAAGTCCGTAAAAGTTTGTCAGGACTTTAAATTATCTACTTTTTTTACATTCTCGGATGATACAATAACGATAATTACTATATTTTTCATGTAAACTAGTATAGAAGTCATGTTTATTAAACTTTGGGAGGTTGTGCTGTTGTTTACAAATGCATGACGTCAGAGCACAGATAATCTATCGGCCAAACATGGCCGACAGTGTTTTCACCTGTCTAAGAAAAATATATTTTTAAATTAAAGTTTTACGGTTTTTAGGGCGCAAAAAAATATAGTGTTAATTTTTTTGATCTAATAGGACAAATATTAACCATTTAAGACCTACTTAAAAAAAGGGTCAACTAGCCTATTCCACGCCAGACATAACATTTGCAAGTTCAGGTCACAGAGGATAGCGGATACTTAGTGGTCACTGGTACATTAAATTCCACAGATCCCAAGATGCATGGAAACTGCGAATGTAGCAGCAGGCAGGATGGCGGCTGGATAAGTTAGACCAGAAGATACTGGAGAGCGTCCTTAAGGGAAAAGAAAATAAGATTCTCTAACTCACACTGAGCTCTTTTGACATTTTTTGGTTCTCCATTGCTGCTTCACTGAGTGATATGAAAATGATTTTTCGTAAAAAACCTTCAATGGATTAAAATTAAATGTGAAATGAGCTCGGTGGCTATCATTTATCGTTGAACACTGAGTTAGCGAATCACCCCGCTGGTCAGAGATCTGGTGGTAACGTACCTGCCCTCTTCGTCTTGGTGGTTATAGACCGTGGTGAAGAGATTGAGGAGCAACTCTTGTACGGCGGCCGGCACGTCCGGTACGGCGTCGTCGTCCTCGCTGTTCAAACAAAACAAAACATACTTATGTTATCGCACTTATAATTTACTAGCTTATGCTCGCGACTTCGTCCGCTTGAACTACACAAATTTCAAACCCCTATTTTACCCCTTTAGGGGTTGAATTTTGAAAAATCCTTTCTTAGCGGATTCCTACGTCATAATAGCTATCTGCATGCCGAATTCCAGCGCTATCCGTCCAGTAGTTTGAGCTGTGCGTTGATAGATCAGTCAGTCAGTCAGTCAGTCACCTTTTCCTTTTATATATATAGATTATCTCTGACAGAAGTCACATGATCCGTTGCGTCAACATTTTGTGTCGAAAGCACAGATATGTCCAGATGTGCAACTAGCGTGGCCCCCTCAGTCCCTCTCGCTCAAGCAGAGGTATTTACTTGTGAAATGTTATTTACGTTCTTCTATTTTACGTTCGCTTCGGCTATTGTAATTGCACAATAACTTCAAAAAACAAAAAACAACAAAACGAATCAATTATTTATTTACAATACTTGAGTCAACATAACCTCAAACTCAAGGCAAAAAAAAAAAGTGGCCACGGTGATAAGGACAAAACATAATCATTTTGTCACGTTCTAATAAGAGCTTCAATGCTATCTCGCTTTAACAATAAGTGTCACAATAGGGAAACTTCTAATAGTCCTTGTTCTGAGGTCGAAAGTATAGACGGGTGGTTGATAGTTTTAAAGCCAGTCTCGCTCGCAGACTCATTCGACTATTAAATGCTTTTGTTTAGGTCGCCATTTAATTGATTGGTTGTAATAGTAATTTTAGTAATTTTAGTAATTTTAGTAAATTTAGCGCGACAGAACGCGAGGCTCTAGCTGTGATTTTTGCAGTGGAGAAATTTCAGGCTTATTTTGGTTCCAAGCCAGTTACAATTATCACAGACCATGCATCCCTAAAGTGGTTCTTAAATTTAGAAAATCCCTCAGGACGACTCGCCAGATGGGGTTGTAGATTATCACAGTATAATTTTGTTATTGAACATAGGAAGGGTTGTGATAATGTAGTTCCGGATACCTTGTCGAGACTCATACACGTAGATGTAGTTGGTGATCGTAATGATAACTCTAGTCAACAAGTTTTGGTAGATGACTGGTATGACAAAACATTTAGTGGCTGTAAAATCAATCCAGCAAATTTTCCGAATTTTTGTATTTTGAAGTGCAGTGCAGCATTGCAGTGCCTGATCAGGTTTAATGTTGTAGTTAGGTAAGTATAAAGAGTAAACCTCTCGTAGAGCCTCTACGCGTGTGATCATTGTCTGCGCGCAAGTTCAACAAGATAGGACATTCCAATAACCAATCCAAAAATAGCTTAAAATGCCCTGCTTTTCTGTCTGACTTTTAACTCACTTCTGGTACCCTTTTACTTGACAACACGGCAGAATTATATTCATATATTTGTTCTCTTTAATTAGTTACTTGTTTACAGTTTATACAACGTTTATACAAGTATTAGTATACGCAAAAATTGAAAGTAGTTTGTTAGTTCAATGAGCAAAGTGGTGACAAATAAAAGACGGCGCTCCTAACAATATTTTCCTAATCCTGTGAAAGTGTGGATGTTTGGATGTTTGTTACTCAATCACGCAAAAACGGCTGAACTGATTGGGATGAAATTTGGAATGGAGATAGATTATACCCTGGATTAACACATAGGCAACTTTTTACCCCGGAAAATCAGAGTTCCCGCAGGATTTTGAAAAATGTAAATCCACGCGGACGAAGTCGCAGGCATCAGCTAGTACAACAATAAAGCTTACCGTAAAAGCTGTTTAGTTTGCAAGCACACTCGCTGCAATATCAGGGCGTCCTTATAAATTTGCGAGTCCGGTTCGTTGTATTTGCACGCGTTGTCGAACATCAGTATGAAATCGGACGCCAATTCGTTGACAGACGTGTACACGGCGTTCTTCAGTTTATGGGCGATCTTCTCCATGTCTATGGGGTTCTTGATGAGCTCGTAGTAGTCTGGGTATTCGCTTTTGCTGGGTAGCTTCATGAAGATGAGAGCTAGTTGGCGGTTAACTGGAAAAGAAAGAAAATCATTCAAAATTCATATAATTTTGGGTATTTTTTGTTGATTGACAAATAAGTCGTACAGTTTTGGGCAATTTTTTGTTGGCCAACAAATAAAAGCCATACAATTTTAGACTATTCTTATTTGGCCATTCTTATAATCACGAATAGCATAGAAAGTCCTCAACTTCTGTTCAAAGGGCGACAATTGCTTGGACTTAGCCGCTTTAACTGCAAATTCTTCAATGGAGTTTTCCGCTTATAGTTAGTTAGTTCTTTAAGCTTCTCGTTCATTCCAGACGGTTCGAACCAAAATATGTACCTCAATATAACCCGTTACCCCATCTTAAACTGCATGATAACTTGGCTACACTTTCTGATAAGTTGGCAACACTTACTATAAAATTGCCAACACATTCTGTAAAATTGGCGACACTTTCTGTAAAATTGGCGACACTTTCTGTAAAATTGGCAACACTTACTATAAAATTGGCGACACTTTTTGTAAAATTGGAGACACTTTTTTGTAAAATTGGCGACACTTTCTGTAAAATTGGCGACAATTTCTGTAATATTGGCAACACTTACTATTAAATTGGCGACACTTTTTGTAAAATTGGAGACACTTTTTTGTAAAATTGGCGACACTTTCTGTAAAATTGGCAACACTTACTATAAAATTGGCAACACTTTCTGTAGAATTGGCAACACTTTCTGTAAAATTGGCTACACTTTTTGTAAAATTAGCTACACTTTCTGTAAAATTGGCGACACTTTTTGTAAAATTGGAGACACTTTTTTTGTAAAATTGGCGACACTTTCTGTAAAATTGGCGACAATTTCTGTAAAGTTGGCACAAGAGAATCTTACCTTTAGGATCTCTATAATCCCGAATAGCGTCATACAAAGTCCTCAACTTCTGTTCAAAGGGCGACAATTGCTTGGACTTAGCCGCTTTAAAGGTCTTCAGTGGAGTTTTCCGCTCATAGTTAGCGCTGTTCAGCTCTTTGAGCTTCTCGTTCATGACTCGTTCTAGAAGGTTCGCGTCCTCGTATATCATGGAGCCTTCCTCGTTGAACTGGCGACAGTTGGAGAACATCAGGCGGAAGTCGGTTACCATTTCCTCTATCGAGTTGTAGCGGTCGTTCTACAAACACAGAACAAGTAATTTTTAAGCCATTTCATCCAAATATATAAAAGGAAAAGGTGACTGACTGACTGACTGATCTCTCAACAAACAGCTCAAACTACTGGACGGATCGGGCTGAAATTTGGCATGCAGATAGCTATTATGACGTAGGCATCCGCTAAGAAAGGATTTTTGAAAATTCAACCCTTAAGGGGGTGAAATAGGGGTTTGAAATTTTTATAGTCCACGCGGACGAAGTCGCGAGCATAAGCTAGTTTTATATTAAAAAGCTGGCCAAGTGCGAGTCAAACTCGCGCACCAAGGGTTCCGTACTCAGGTATTTTTTCCGACATTTTTCACCATAAATCAAAAACTATTACGCATATCAATGCCATGAAATGCTAACAGACAGACCACTTTCTGCGGGAGCAGTTGATATGAAGTGGAGCTTCTTACCTTGATATTGGCTTCTATAGTCAGCATGTCTATCGGTCTATCGATCACGTTATAGTACTCCGGGTAGTTTCTTGCTGGGTTTCTCCATGAACAGTAACATGGGTTGTCTGCCATCAGAGCAGGTGAACTCTACCAGTTGTTTAGATATGAAGTGCAGCTTCTTACCTTGATATTGGCTTCTATAGTCAGCATGTCTATCGGTCGATCGATCACGTTATAGTACTCCGGGTACAGTTTCTTGCTGGGTTTCTCCATGAACAGTAACATGGGTTGTCTGCCGTCGGAGCAGGTGAACTCTACCAGTTGTTTAGATATGAAGTGCAGCTTCTTCTTCAGGGGAACGTTGGATTTGGGCACCACTGGTGATGGGGCGGGGGTAGGTGCTGTGACCGGTATTGGATTGATGCGAGGACGACCTGGGAATGAAAATTTGTTTGTTTGTGAGCTTTTTAGTACCATTTTCCTTAACCTACTGGGCCGATTTCAATGTAATTTTATGCATTATGAAGCGGTGATAGCATAGTGGTTAAGACATTGACCTCTTATTCGGGGGGATCCGAGGTTGGATCCCAAAAACGCACCTCTAACTTTTATGTTATGTGCGTTTTAAGCAATCACCTACTTTGACAGCGATGGAAGACCTCGTGAGGAAACCTGCATGCCTGTTCCCTAATGTTCTTACAAGATATTATATGAAGAAGTGCCACACTCTAGGTTATTTTGTTTTTGAGGCGGTCTTTCCAAGATACGGAACCCTCGGCGCACGAGTCCTACTCGCACTTGGCCAATATTGAGCCTGCCAACATTACCGTTGTAACTGCTTCATACAAACATACAAACCGCGCGATAATGTTGTTTGCTCCTATGATATACCTTGGATGTTTGTATTTTAACATTGACGCCGCGTGTCACCTTCAGAAAAAACCAGATTGTAGTTTTGAAAAGTAATATGTTCCATATTACTTGATTCCTATTTGTATGTTTAGACTTTAGACCAAAGAATTTTTAAATACCTACTAATACTTATGTAAGTTATAAGAATTATTACTTCTAAATCCATGCTTCAGACTATGTTGTACTTACTATAACCTGTTAATTTAAGTTTAATATGACATTCTTACTGATAATCGAAACTATTTTATATTAACATACTTGTACCTACTTAATATTACTAAATTATTAACAAAGAAGAAACTAATTGACATTATAACAAACTTAATTAATTAGTGCGATCAATAAATAAAAATAATTTCGATTCAAAATGAATGCCCTATATAATTACATGATAAAATCTATTATAAAATAATGTAACACGTAGTTTGCATGTAATTGTATAATAATTATATATTTAGCATGTATGTATTGTTAATGTACCTAACTTTGCAATGCCCTAACGGGGCTTCATGTAACCATGAAAGCAAATTAATAAATAAATCATAAATCATAAATTCCTAGAGGTATAATCAATCCGTACTAAATTAATGCCCGGTTTCTGAACTCGTCAGTTATGTTCTCATTAGCTGTTATTTCGATAAAGTTAAACGCCGTTTAACTGTCCATGCGTTTCTGAATACAACAAAAACTATGAAACCGATAACCAGTTCAATATTCTGTCACTAGATGGGTCTGCTACAGAAACGAAACGAGTTTGAAATGCATATTATTATTTTATTTCGCCACCAACTCTCTGATGCCCGCGACTTCGTCCGCGTGGATTTACGTTTTTCAAAATCCCGCGGGAACTCTTTGATTTTCCGGGATAAAAAGTAGTTAATCCAGGGTATAATGTATCTCCATTCCAAATTTCAGCCAAATCCGTCCAGTAGTTTTTGCGTGAAGGAGTAACAAACATACACACACACATACAAATTTTCGCCTTTATAATATTATTCGGGATAGTATTTTTTTATACGCCAAATAAGTGGCTAAACAACAACACACAAAAGGAAAGAAGGCCCAAGACCCCGTGTCTTGGGCCTTCTTTGGAAAAGTATGGAAATAAGTATGGATTACTTTTGGGCAGGTTAAATAATTTGTTTTATGGCTTTAGAGCACAGGGAACGCTGACATGGGTTTATTTTATTTTTACTAGCTGATGCCCGCGACTTCGTCCGCGTGGATTTACGTTTTTCAAAATCCTGCGGGAACTCTTTGATTTTCCGGGATATAAATTAGCCTATGTTACTCTACTGGTCTTTGACTATACCCATGTAAAAAATCACGTCGATCCATTGCTCCGTTGCGACATGATTGAAGGACAAACCAACAAACAAACACACTTTCGCATTTATAATAGGGGTAGTGATTTTTATGTCTTGTTATTTCTAAACAATAGTGTAGCATCAAGATGTTATTTCAATAAAATAAAACTGCTAACCTCTGGGTCGAGGCGTGGTGGTGGTGGTGGTGGTGGCCTGGGCCTGGTTCTTCACTGAGGAAAGACTTTCGTCGTCGCTCGAGGAGCTCTGCACGATATCCAGCATCTCCTGTACGCGCTGTTGCATTAATCTGCAATTAAAATAAATTAAAAAAAAGGTCATGTGGTTAGATCTCCCAAGGAAAAATGGACCAAAGAGTCCCATTCTGGTACCCCAGAGATGGAAAGAGAACGAGAGGACGGCCACAGAAGAGATGGAAAGATGACCTACCAAAATGGCACAGATTAGCACTAGACAAAGAAAAATGGGAATTCTAGAGGAAGGCCTACGTCCAAAGACAACCTGATCCATAAATTATCTATTGCTGGTGTTACCAATTTGTAGAATAAATATATTATGTAAATAAAATAAAATAAAAATAAAAACATTCAACATTAAATAAATATATTATGTAAGATAGAAAAATTTTTAGTAAACTAGATGGCGTTGTATGGAGTTAAATCACACTAGAAAAGTTATATCCAAGAGGAAATTGGACTTTGTATGCAGTTTAGTCTGGCAGATACAACGACCAACACGCATGTATTCGAACAAGCTCAACGAGCAAATTTCATACAGACAAAATTAATTGGCAAGACTTAAAACTTCTTTAAGCCCTAAAATGTTGAAATACTACTAGAATACTAGACGCAACTTGCGTTGACACATTGGCCCCGTGTCATATCAGGAAGACAGCATCAAGACCGGGAGCCGCAGCAGAAACAGCTGAAAACGGCAAGCGGCGCAAGTATGCCTCTCTTATAGAGAGTTACATTTTTGTGCCGTTTGCCGTGGAGACCCTGGGGCCATGGAGTCTTAGTGCTAAAAATTTTTTACGAGACATTTCACCGCGATTAATAGCCTCAACTGGTGACAGAAGGGCTGGCTCATTTTTTGCGCAACGGATCAGCCTGGCTGTCCAGCGCGGAAATGCAGCCAGTATTCTTGGCACCATTACACGCGGTCATGATTTATATAGTAATTAGATAAGGCTAGCTTTAAGTTTTATTGTATTAAAAAAAAAAAAAAAAAAAAAAGAATACTAGATCTAGTAATATGTACTATGTACTTAGTAGTATTACCTTTGCAGCTTGACAGCGTCCTTGTATAGTTTAGAAGCGGGCACATTATACTGCTTGGCGTTCTCGAACATGATGTTCATATCGCCGGCCACTTCGGATATGGTTCCGTACAGGCCGCGGCGAATTTTGTTCTTGATTTGGTTGAGCGATACCGGGTTCTTGATTTCTTTGTAGTAGTCTGGGTATTCTCGACGCGATGGAAGCTTCCAGAACGGTTGGGCCATGGGTGCACCTGGGTGGAAAGAAATTACTTAAAATGCCTACTTTTTTATTTCAGGATAAATTGGCTTTTGTTCAAAGTTTACCAAAAGGGCAGTATAATAAAATAAAAAATAAAATAAATAACCTTTTATTTGGGACCATAGCGCACAGTACAAAACAGAACAACACCAGACAAACGTACATAAACAAAACAAAAAAAAACACAACAAAAAACAGAGCATGAAGACAAAAAGATCACAAATACTTAACTAATACGTACGGCTTTCCATGCATTTCAACCGAGAAAACCATCAATAATGGTCCAAACACACTTACGCTGCCCTGCGCGACGCGACGCGGCACGTCAAATATAGTTTATATGACTTACTAGCTGCCCTGGCGAACTTCGTTCCGCCTAACAGTCGATTCAAATTTTTTAAATTTTTCTCTCCGTAACCATCCTCGTACTTCAAGGAATATTATAAAAAAAGAATTAACAAAATCGGTTCAGCTGTTCTCGAGATTTGCGGTGATCAACACATTTAGTGATTCATTTTTATATTATAGAGATGTATGGAGCAAAGCGCACTCGAGTGACGCTATGAAATATTTAAAAAGCAGTTACCGCTGGGTCCTGGATGACTTTTGACAGCTTCCAGAAGTTTCCACTGCGGGGAATCTTCATTCACATTTTTTTCGTCGTCACTTTCACCCCCGCTATCCTCAGAGTGCTGCCAAAAATTTCATTCAAATAAGAATTGAACACAATGGCACCAATTCCGTCGTCTTTCTCTAAACTAAATTTAGAGGATCTGCATCCTTTTCTTTTCAACAATGCTAAAAAGGGACAGAACATTAACTTTACATTTAAAGACTCTAAATTTTAGTGTACGCTACAAATTTAAACAGTAGGCTCGCGACTGTGCGCTAAAATCACGGGTTTTACCATCTAAAAATTAAATTTAAAACTGTCAAACTGTGTCTGTCCTTTTCATATTACATTAGTAAGAAGAGGATGCGAATACTCTAAAATTAGGTTGTGCTTAGAATCAGTACCAATATCGGGCTATGAACATTGCTGGAGATTGCTGAAGAGAATGAATGATGAATTACTATACAGTTATGATTCATCATCATCATCATGGTCAACCGCCGGCTTACTACAGAGCATGGGTCTCCTCTCAGAGTGAGAAGGGTTATGGCTATAGTCTACCACGCTGTCCAGAAGAACTCAGGCATGCAGGTTTGCTCACTATGTTTACCTTCACCGTTAAAGCAAGTGAATTTCAAAAAATCTTAGCAGACATCTCCGTCATAATAGCAATCGCATGCCAAATTTCATCCCGATCCGTCCAGTAGTTTTGATAGATCAGTCAGTCACCTTTTCCTTATATATTTAGATACTTTCTCGGTATCACTCACAGATGGCGTTATATCACTTTACATGGTGTTTTAACGTACTAATCGCGAAAATTTATTAGGGATGTCATGGCTGAAGATGCACAAATAAAATCTTACAAAAACGACTAATTTTAGAGAAAAGATACGTTTATACGTATCTTTCGATTTTACCAAACTTATTCTAATGGTGCCGCCATCCAGACGCTTGCGGCAATAAACATACCGCAAGCATCGGCAAACACCAGAGCCTCTGACAGTCAGTCAGTCACCTTTTCCTTTTATATAAATAGACTAGCTTATGCTCGCGACTTCGTCCGCGTGAACCACACAAATTTCAAACCCCTGTTTTATCCCCCTTAGGGGTTGAAATTTCAAAAATCTTTTCTTGTTCTTCCGTCCGTTCTTGTTTTATTTGTATCTCACCTTGACTTCAGGCTCATTGTCAGACCCCGGTGGGTCCATGATGGCTAGAGCTCGGCTGGACGGGACGGGGCCGACCCTGGAAGTACGCTTGGAACGGATCCGTTCTGAGGCCTTTGCCGGCCCGCTGCGATTGTGTTGTTCTATTTCTTGCTTGCGGACTTGAATTATCTGAAAATAAAAAAAAAAATCAATTCAGTGCAATGTTCAGAAACAATGTTCATATCGCCTGTTTGCGACTACGTGTTATTTCATAAACTAAATTTTTGAGTAAAGAAGATTTGCAATGGCTGTAAATTGATTTCCTTGAAGTGTAGGTATAAAAAACTATCATAAAAATTATAAGCAAATTGAAAGATGAAGGAAGGTAAAACTGACCAATCTAATAATCTTACATATTATGTTTGTTATGAAGATAATTAGATTTGTTGCATTTTCCCAGTGGTTGCAATTGCCTCGCTGGAATATATTTCAGTTGTTTTAGTTAATTTATAATATTAGTAAATACCTTCTTCAAAGTCTTAGCATCCTTGTATATCTGGCTGCCTGGCTCATTGAAGAGGCAGGCATTGCGCACCATGTTGTTCAGGTCCTTGTCCAGCTCGTTCAGGTTGGTGTAGTCTCCGCTCTGGATCTTCTGCGCTATGATCTTGAGGTCTATGGGCGAGTCTATGACGCTGAAGTATTCGGGGTAGCGGCGCTTGGACGGGAGGAATTGAAAGGCCGGGTATAGGGGACGGCCGTCGATGTTTGCTGACATTACCTAAAAAGAAATAAAATTAAAAAACCGGCCAAGTGCGAGTCAGGCTCGCGCAACGAGGGTTCCGTACTAGCATTGGAAGACCCTCACTAGGTGGACGGACGACATCAGATGAGTCGCAAGGAGCCGCTGGTTGACGGCGGCGCCAGACCGTGGCGTGTGGAAGTCCCTACAAGAGACTTATGTCCAGCAGTGGATGTCTATCGGTTGATGATGATGATGATGATGATGAATCAGTGTCTGATAAAATTATCAATGCTGTCTAAAATTCCCAAAGTATAGAATAACTTACAGCATTGAACAACTCCTCAAATATATTGTCCTCTTCATTGTTAGTAGATGTCTCGGAGACGTCCTCGGCAACGTCTGATCTTCTGCTCGATGAGCCATTGCGGGATGACTTTGGAGTTTTCTGTTCCTCACCTTTACAAAAACAATTTTTTTTGTTTCTGTTATTTTATTGTTTCGATTTATTAAACATCCCGTGGGAGCTAACTATTTGATTGTGGGAAAAAACTATTTGATTTCCTGGGATAAAAAGTAGCCTATATCACTCTCCATGTCTTTAACTATGCCCATACAAAAAATCACGTCGATCCGTTGCTCTGTTGCGACGTGATTGAAGGACAAACCAATAAACCAACAAACAAACACACTTTCACATTTATAATATGGGTACTGATTAATGCCAGAAACCCAGAAAATCAAAGAGTTTTTTTAAAAATCCAAATCCACGCGTACGAAGTCGCGGGCATCAGCTAGTTCATACATATATAGCTGCTTGTGCTAATTTACTCAATCACTCACTCACTCATTGATCACCTCTCCTGTAAAATTTTGTATGAAAAATAATTTTTTCACTGGTGGTTTCGTATAGAGGACAAAGTTCATTCAGAGGAAAAATATGTGTAACATCATCTATACAGCCCACTGTCAGACGGACGGACGGACAGAGTCCGAGGTAGCATTAATAACCATCCAGAAGAGTGCCAACCCTTCGGGTACAGAACCCCAAAAATTGAGTAGGCATATAGAATAGAATAGAATAGAATAGATTTTTATTCAAATAAACTTTTACAAGTGCTTTTGAATCATCAACTAGTTTAATTTACCACTGGTTCGGAATGCCGTTCCCACCGAGAAGAACCAGCAACAAACTCGGCGGTTGCTCTTTTCAAGAGATCAATTTACAATATCATTATACCATACTGTACAAGCAATTGCAGCCCCGTGCATTGCTGGAGCGAGTCAAATCCAGGCTTTCTTATCATTTACATAAAGTTTAACATACCACTCTCAAGCAAATGCCTGTTCTTGTTGTAAAGCTTCCACAGCTGGACGGCATCCTTGTACTCCTCCGAGTCGGGTTTGTAGAAGGCTTTAGCGTTGTTCACTAACAGGTCAATGTCTGCCGATAGCTCCTCTATATCCTCATATGTATCAGTCTTGAGCTTCTGTTGCACCTGAAACAAAATAAAATAGCGTCTGGATCATGTTGATACTTTAAAAACATGGAACATCTAAATCCATACTAATATTATAAATGCGAAAGTGTGTCTGTCTGTCTGTTTAGTAAGACTAGCTAGCAGACGTCTGTCTGTCTGTTTTCACGGCCCAACCGTTCAACCGATTTTGATGATTTTTGGTACAGAGTTAGCTTATATCCTAGGGAAGGACATAGGCTACTTTTCATATACTACTACTATAAAAGGATTGACTAACTGACTGATCTATACCGACACATCCTCTGACAGGTGTCTCCTTCAGGTTTGTGTAAATAAATCTAGTTTGAGCTTGTCTAGTATCACAGCTGTCACCTTTGCCATCTCCCCCCACCCTTCCCCTGAAAAAGGGATATCAACTAGTTCACATTAAAAGAAACAACATTTGAATACGTACCCTCAGCAAGTCAATAGGCTGTGACACCACCTCATAATATTGCGGCTCCTGCCGCCTCTTGGGTGCTCTGATGAAGGAGTCACACAGCAGAGTGCCATCCTCCTTCTTGTACGAGCGGATTATGTCGTACAGCTGCTGGCATATCTCACTCTAAAACAGAAAAAAATTACATACAGTACACACCAGATAATATTGTACATCAACCTTTAGAATGAGAGAATTTGGCTTTGTAGAGAGTTTTCTCTGTCACTCATACCTATGTGACGATTTGTTGGTCTCAACAATGCTCTACAAAACCGCTATCTATTTCTAAAGGTTGATGTACAATATTTTCTGCCGCATACTGTAAATGTATGTTTTTTTTGTAGATGTTTTATGATGAGGCTATACAGCATGTTTTACAAATCACTAGATGACGCCCGCGACTTTGTCCGCGTGGATTTAGGTTTTTTAAAAATCCAGATGGGAACTCTTTAATTTTTCGGGCTAAAAAGTAGCCTATGTCCTTCCCCAGGATGTAAGCTAACTCTGTACCGAATTTCATGAAAATCAGTATTTTTTTCAATTATCAATATAGGTAGAGAAGGTTCAACAAGTCTGCTGCTGCTAGACACAGCAAAAAAATCACGAAGGTTTAGATGAAGTGTGTCATTCCATCCACTTATCAATACATAATAATGCTTCTATAAATAATTTACATCGTTTATAGAAGCACTTATTACAGTATTAAATTAATTAAGCTGTTAAGCTGTTGGGCTCAGAAAAGCTAGCAGACACAGACAGACACACTTTCACATTTATAATATTAGTATGGACTATGGATATAACATGACAAATAAGGTATGTAGTAGGTAGTAAGTACCAAATAGTTAGTGACGTAGATTCTTTCAGTCTCTGCTATTTGACAAAAGTTAGTTCATTTGTGCAATCAGCTGTTTGTTGCATTGAAGTTTTATGCAAATTCTTTGAGCCTTCATATTATATACCACGAGTATCATGCTACAAGGCTCATTAGTCATTATATTTTGGTACATCCACATTCCACACATCACTTGTACATGTTAAGGACTTTTTCTAACACCTTGTACGATTGAATCTTTCAGGTCTACAAAAACTGGATAAAAATTCTTTATTTCATATTATATTTTTTAAATTTATGATAAGTTAATAAAACCGGTAACGCAGCTTTTTATGTGTAAAAACAATTCCAACTCTGGATTTAGTAAGTAATACAAAAACAGTGCGTAAAAAACAATCGTTACAATACCGGCTCCAGCTTTTTCTTCTTCCGAGATGGTGGAGGTCCAGGGTTGCTCAGTTCCACTCCATCATCACTGTCATCGCAGTCAACTCCTCGGCTCGCCACCGAGGAAGCACGGCGTCTTTTACTCATTCTTCACTTTGCAACTAGTATTAGACGAAAACTTTACTGAATGCTAATAAACAGAAAATTAACGTTTTTATTCATTTAGCGGCTGTTTTATTAATTGAATTTAAGTAATTATGATACATCTACAAACACAAATAAAAACATAAAACAAGCATTTTGTTTTTGACCACAGACAGTGAATGTCATAGATTATCTACTATATACTAGAGATAGATGTGCGACTCTAGATTTCTTTTTCAAAGTTACGCGTGTGCTCCCATCTAGAGGGCACTAAAAGCGCGCTAGGCGTGCGAGAGCGCGAAAATTTAAATGCTATTTAAATGTACTTTACTAGAATATTTTATATTTTTGAACATGTTTAAAAAAAATATCAATAATTCCATTAACGTTTGTTTAAAACATCTTTAAAAATATATATTACAAGACTGACTCTTTAAGATACTAAATTATAAAACACTATAGAAATAAAAAGGTTTTAAGGTTTTGTAAAATATTTTATTTTCATAAATTCGTAACTAGGTACATAAAATACATACCCAAATTCAAGACCCACGAGATTGTGAAATAGGTAACGCTCAAATCCAAAATTTTTGGTTATTTACTTTTCATAACTTTCATATTACTACCACAACTGGTGTATTTCAACGATCTTCAAACTGGTGATTGCAAATTTGATAATTCGTAACTATATATTATTTCATTATCAGTCTTGCTTTCTAAATGTTGTCCTACTATCTCTTTTCATTGTTTAAATGGTTTCAAAGAGAGGAGTAGCCAGGTTTTGGAAAGCCATGCAAACATCTGAAAAAGTAATAACATAAAATATGCATTAGTCTATACTTACTTATTGTACTTAATTAGTTGATAGCTGATACCTATAATATAAAAATAACTTAGTCAATAAAGTTCAAAACAAATGTTGTAAGTACACTTAATCACAAAACAAAAAATTTACAGAATTAGTAGTTAATAATCCATAGCAATATAATAAATGCAAAAGTGTGTCAACCTGTCTGTATGCTAGCTTTTTACAGTAAATTTGTGTAACCGTTTATGATGAAAGTTAGTACAGAGATAACTTGCATCCAGGAGGACATAGGCTTCTTTTGTCACGGAAAACTCAAATAGTTCCCATGGGATTCCCAAAAACCCTAAATCCACGTAGACAAAGTGGTGGTCATCATCTGTTTGGTACAGAGATAGCTTGCATCAGACGGTTGTAACTTGTAGGCCACATTTATCCCGGAAAATTGGACTTCTCACGGGATTTCTAAAATAGTTTTTTCGAGCGGACGAAATCGCAGGAACTATATACCTAGTATCATGATAAAATACCTAATGTGCTAATGGTGCCTTAATGGTGCATAGAGTTTGACTCATTGAAGTAATTTTGAGTTAGATTACGAGTAAGCTGATTTTATACTTACCGAATTAGTCCCATCCAGACACACATCGAGATCTCCGTGGCATTTTTCTGCACAAATATATTAACAGAAAAATCATTTCACAAAGCAAAAACAAGTCCGGAATCCGTAGCCGTGGTCCATCGTTCAGGCATGAATCGAGTCACTAAATCAATCCTTAGAATATAGTTATCGAGGTGGTGAAAGGAAATACAGACTACAGAGTCCTGTTATTAAAGCAGGGTCAGATAAATTTTAACAGAAATATAAATATTTACTACAGCACACGAAAACATGAAAACTTGGTTATAATTTATTAATGTCATTAAAATTACACCAATGTGCCCGCCATCTATTGACGTCTTTTGTAAACTGTTCTCTATTTGTTTAGCCATGCTCGCGCTTAGATGGCACCACAAGCGATTTTCAATTTGCGATTTTTTAATGTCAGTCAGTAAACAGTAAACAGTCCACAGAACAAAGAGTATATATAACTACGTCACTATTTGCAGCACAGATTTGCGGTGAATCATCCAACAGACCAACATAAACGTACAATAACTTGACCACAGAAAATTGTGGATCCGGATCTTACCGGATCCACATACTAGAAAAAAATTTAGATCATCAACATTGCTGCCAAGTGCCATGTTCTGAGTACCAACCAACAAATCCCGTAAAAACCTAAGTAATTGCAAAGAATTTCTAAGTACTACTTAGTTGTTTAAAAAGTCTGTGATTACTGGATAATGCAATCTTTTTTACTATGGGACCTGGATATTATTTTATTTTTTCTGGCAAAGAATAGTGTTCCATGTGGTGTAGTATAAACAAAGTGTGGAGCGAGTATAGATCGACCGAAAAGAGTTCTAATTAAATGAAAGCGCCATCAATCGGACAATGTATAGGGTTCATATTTCATAATGATTACCATAGACTAACGACAACAACAAGATTTTGATCACAGACAAGAGATTCTGACGCTGTCCTTTTTCATCGTGGTCTGTGTATTTATTTGAAACTTTATGCTTTTCTTTTCCGTTGCGTTGAATCGCGATTTGTATAGTTTATTTTTTCAGAGATAACTAATGGAAACATGGATAAATATTACAAGAATTTTATAATATGTGCCGAAATAGATTACTTCTGTGTTTTGTGCCAGGAAACGTTTGAAGATGAGGCAGATGTGGACAGGCACATGCGATGGGAGAAACACAGAAACGATCTCAAATTACAGGAATACCTTCATAAATTTAAGAAAGATTTTATTTATAAGGTAAGCATATCCATGTCCATGTTAATATTATAAATGCGATGTCTGTCTGTTCAGAACCAGTACTGGTAGATTCACTCGACAATTCAAAAGCACCTAGGTATTAAAGTTTATTTGGCTAAAAAAAACTTTCTATTACTAAAGATATCAGGCAGAAGAACCGATTTTGACGAAATCTCGCACCGTGATCGATGTTCCATGTGAGGATATTAAAAAAAACAAACAATATGGGTAGGCTTTTTTTTTATATATTTTGAGCCAAGTTTATCAGAACTAATATTCTCCCTTCTAACTAAGTGTAAAGATTGAACCACCGACATTTCGTATTTCAGTCCGTTCCTTTCTGCTGTGTCCGAAACTGCTGAGCTTTCGCTGAAGCTTTTATAGAGAGTAGGTTTTTGGAAGTTATATAAAAATCTTATATATTTCAGATAAATGAAGACTACTATTGTGAAGTATGTAATGTAACTACAACAGATGTGGCCAGCCATATCAAGGAATCTTACCATCAAGACCAGAAAACTAAACCTCAAAGAGTCTCCAAAAAGTCATCTCTTTTGAAACGAGATGGAACAAGTGTTATAGTTAACGATAAAACTGTAACAAGGCTTCAATGGCACGGTATTAAAGATAACAAATGTTCGTTATGTAACATAGATAAATTAAGCAAAATTGTTAATGCTCATATACTATCTGCTAGCCATGTGTCGAATTTGAAGCAAAGCAGTATTAAATTTGAGGCTGGCAACTGTTACAGAGAGGTGGGTTAAAGAGAATGTTAATATTCTAGGTACTTAAGTTATCCTTAGGTTGTTAAAAAATATAAACAAATTGCAAAAACCTTCTCAAAAAATGCTATTCATGCTTCAACTCAGTGTTTAACGATGAATGATCATTTGACATTTATTTTTAATCCATTGAAGGTTTTTTTACTAAAAATCATTTTAATATCACTCAGTAAAGCAGCAATGTAAAATGAACCAATGTCAAATGAGCTCTGTGGTTATCATTCATCATTGAACACTGAGTTAGTGAATCAGCATGCAGGAGTTAGGTTTGTACTCGTATCATGATTTCATTGTTGGTTCATAGTAACAAGCTCTTTAAGGTTTTTTCAAAAATAGTCTAGAACTGCGTAAGATTTGATTTGAAATAGCTATCTCTTTTTCCAGCTGAAACATGACAAATTTTGTTGTTTCACATGCTTCGACGTTTATGACAACAAATACCTTGCATCTCATTGGGAGGACAAGCATAGAGAAAAATGCATGGAGCATGGAGAAACATCTAAAACTGAAACCCCTATAGAAAAGAAAGATACTGAGAATTCAAACGATCCTAATAACAATATAGCTAATATATATATTAAAAACTTTTCTACATCCTATAGCAAGAATTATAAAATTGATGAAGAGAAAAAAACAGTTCAGTGTTTACTATGCGATGCTTCGTTAACACCTTCTTACAAAAAGTTAGACAAACATACAAGCGTATATCATCCGGAGACCAAAGAATGCATAATAATGGATAAAGACAAATGTAGACAGGAACTGTCAGAATATGCAAGTACAAATTATATAAATGTTAAAGAAGGAGACACTAAGTGTTTTTGTTCTCTCTGTGATGTTTATATCTCTGCACATATGAATTGTATGAAACAACACGTAGAAGGTTCTTTACATACAGGACATTTGGAGTTGAAAGGTCTAATTAAAAAGCGGAAACACGAGAAACCGCCAGTTAAGCCTGTCTTGTACAAAACTTATCGAAAAATCTCATACGGCCCGTTCAACATTGACAGTACGTAAGCTCCTTTTGTTTTCTCTTGCCCTCCCATTTCATTTGGAGACGACCTCCTTGTATAAGTCCCGCAAATTTCTAATGTGGGTGGCCGCCATTTTAGTGACGTCAGGACTAAACTGAAGTTTCGAGCTGATGGTATATTTTTATTTCGGCTGAATGACGTCAAGATGACGTCATTTCAATGTTAATGAGACATGGTTTCAGCGCAATAACAATTTGGGGGACTTATACGTAAGCGTCAGGAATTCCTATCCCGGGTTGCCATTGAATTAAAACAATTCAATTCAAATATTTTAAAAAAAATATACATATCCTGCCTGTTCCACAATTTTTGAAATTTATTTAAAATCAATACCCATATTATAAAATATGCGAAAGTGTTTGGTTATTGGTTTGTCTTTCAATCACGCAGACGAACGGATCGACGTGATTTTTTGCATGGGTATAGCGATCAAATCATTTATTCAAAGTAGATACTATTTGTTGGTGCTCTTTTTTATAGTAATTTCGTAAACTTAAAACTAAAGCTACGCGGGTTCCGAATGCTAGCTTATCTCCGCGACTTAGTCCGCGTGGACTACACGAATTTTAACCCCCTATTTTACCCCTTTAGAGGTTGAATTTTCAAAATTCCTTTCTTAGCGGATGCCTACGTCATAATAGCTATCTGCATGCCAAATATCAGCCCGATCCGGCCAGTAGTATGAGCTGTGCGTTGATAGATCAGTCAGTCACCTTTTCATTTTATTTAGATTTTGTTTATTTATTTCAGAGAGGGACGTAATGGTGTTTGGCAATGGGGTTTGCATAGAACTTTTCAGTTTCGAATTGATGGAAGATGGGAATCAGACATGGAAATGTTATGGGTGTAACAAGACCATGGACATCAAAGATGTGTTGAAACATATGCTTAAGAAGGAACATCACAATGTTCTTCTGAAATGTAAAGTGCTGCTTGTTGAAGAGGACGATGAAACTGATTTTATTAGAGAAGTAAGTTTTTTGTAAATACATAGTGACTTTTTACAGTCATCATCATCATCAACCGATAGACGTCCACTGCTGGACATAGGTCTCTTGTAGGGACTTCCACACGCCAAGGTCTTACGCCTGAATCCAGCAGCTCCCTGCGACTCATCTGAGGTCGTCTGTCCACCTAGTGGGGTCTTACAATTCTGTGCCTTCCGATGCGAGGTCGCCATTCTAGCACCTTGGGACTAGTAATTAAAAATTATTAAACTGAGATTTTTGCTTTGTGATGCTCCCTATGAAAATGCACCTTTAGAATTGTAGAGACCTAATTCAAAACTTAAGGATTTCGAGTTTGAGCGGTATAATGACTTAGGATGACCATATCCATCGACTCATAATAAAATTTCCCATAAGATAATACGTTATCCGCTGAAAAAACCTGCCACTTATAAATTATCCAAATTAAAAGACCCGTTTGGTGCAGCTGCGTGACATAAAACAAAATTGAATTGAATTGAAAATTACGTAGCTATCTACAATGGGTAATTATTTTATTTTGAGTCGATGGAAATGGTCATTCAAATTCATTTTATTACTCAAACGCTAAATCCTTAAATTTTGAATTAGGTCTCTATAATTCTAAAAGTTAACAGTCCATCTCTAGCTGAAATGAGTTATTTTTGTTCTAGATTCGTCCGGGCCTCTACCACTGTGGTTGTTGCAACAAAGTATTTCCCTTCTGGGAGAATATAGCGAAGCATATGACCAGGTTCACCCACAAAGTGCAGCGTGCCAAGAATAACTTAGTCAGTGCCATATGTGCTCAGATGATGATGAGCCCTGGCCTTGACTTGAACGATATTGCCGAGTATCATCAACTACGTAGCTTAGACGGCATTCATTGAAACAGAAGCATACTTATCACTACCCTTATTATACATAAATGCGAAAGTGTGTTTGTTTGTTGATTTATTGGTTTGTCTTTCAATCACTCGCAACAGAGCAACGGATAAATGTGATTTTTTGCAAGGGTATAGTTAAAGACCTGGAAAGTGAAAGGCTACCTTTTATCCCGGGAAATCAAAGAGTTCCCACGGGATTTTTAAAAATCTAAATCCACGCGTACGAAGTAGCGGGCATGAGCTAGTACAATATATAATATATTTGAAAATAATATGGCGAAGCATAGAAGGTTCGCCCACAAAGTGCAGCGGACCAAGAAGGACTATGTGCTTAGGTGCTCAGTTGTTGATGAACCCTGGCCGATACTTGAACGATAGTGACGAGTATCATCTCATCATCAGCTACGTAGCTTAGATGACATTCATTGAAACAGGCATACTCATAAGTCATGAAACACCTATTGAATCACAGTTCACACTGTTTAATGCGTGTTATTATGGTTTTTGACATTTATTATTGACTAGCTTATTCCCGCGACTTCGTCCGCGTGGACTGCACAAATTTCAAATCCCTGTTTCACCCCCTTAGAGGTTGAATTTTTCAAAAATCCTTTAATAGCCTATCTGCAATCTGCATGCCAAATTTCAGCCCGATCCGTCTAGTAGTTTGAGCTGTGTGTTGATAGATCAGTCCCAAAGTTTTGGGAATAAGTTAGTTAGGTACTAAGGTAATTAAGTAAATTAAGATTTAACTAAGTCATCAAGTAGGTACCTAATAATAGTCTTAACATGATTACTAATTGACCAGACTTGATTAAGTTTGGTCTAGTCATGTCAAGATTTGATTTTACCCTAGAGGAGATTGAAGACTGATTCTAGTGAAGTTAAAATTTTGAAAGATTATATTATTGTAAGAAAAGTTTTGAGAAAATGTTGATAGTTTAGTTTTGTTGTTTGTCACATTTTTTATTTTAGTTAAGTATCTGAGGTCAATAAAGACTAAATAATAAAAATATGTTTTATTTATTTACTTTTAGTAACTAGTAGTAGTTTAGTAGTTAGTAAGTAGTAGTAGTGAAGCTGCATAGTGGTTAGGACATCCATTTTCTAATCAGAGGTTGGGGGTTCGATCCCGGACACGCACCTCTTTAACTTTTTCGGAGTTATGTGCATATTTACGGTGAAGGAAAACATCGTGTGGAAACCTGCATGCCCGAGAGTTCTCTATAATGTTCCCAAAGGTTTGTGAAGTCTACCAATCCGCACATGGTCAGCGTGTTAGACTGGCCAAAACCCTTCTCACTCTGAGCGGAGACCCATGCTCTGTAGTGAGCCAGTGATGGGTTGATCATGATGATGAACTAGTATAGTCCCAGACTGAAGCAAGAGCCAAAAAGTACTCCAGCTCTTTAAGTGTGATCAGTATAGTTACATGACAAGTCAAGATGGCAATCGGGTGGGGATGCCTAAACGCTAACCCAGTGTGGAGTGTCCCCCTGCCTCATACCCTGATTTCGATCTCTACCTGTCGCGAACAATACATACTTAGGTAATTGAAACAGTGATAATGTTCTCTTTCGGTATTCGCTTTGAGTAGGTTGTAGGAGAGCATCATCCAACTTTATTATAAATCCACATCCACATTTTAGCAGCAATGAATTCAACAAAAAACCCAATGTAATCATCAAAGTATATATTGAACCATGTTGGGAAGTGTGTAAGCAACATTATTAGGTCATTTTCTGAATTTTCATGTAAACTTTTCAAATATTCTTTTGCTAACTTCACATATTTTTCTTTTACCAAAGTTGATAATTTATCTAAGTTACAATCTATATCTAAAATAGTGACTAAATTACTGAGATTAAGTGGATATAAGACAGATATAGTAACTTTAGCTTTTAATTTTACATTTTGAATAAACATAAATATAAACTTTTCTATATAAGTATTGAAACAGGTTTTTATAAACACAGAATTGAGTAAACTAGTGCAAAGTTGGAAACATTCTGTTGAAATAGAACAAGCGTTAACTAAAGATCTTAGCTCACACTCGAAAAACAAAGTTTCATGGTCAATAGTTACATTTTCAAGTAACTTTAGCAGTATATTAAGTAATAGACTTTCAATTTTAGATTTCATTTTAATAGATACATTATCGTAAAAACATGTTTCATGGCCCTCTTCATTCCATAAATTTTGAAGCACAGTTCTGGATTTCTGGTCATCAAAATTCCAATGAATTATATCTTTAGAAATGTTTTCAGAGAACACTACATTTTCATTCAAATTCAACATCGCTTGAAGCACCTCAGGGTTAACATTTGACTCGAAGCTGGTATTCAAATTCATGGCTTTAAATTTTCGAATTATAAAAGCATCGAGTTGCTTCTCTATATTTTTATTACTCACAGTTGATCTTGTTAGTTGTTTCTCGTAAAATGAAGTCAGTAATTCAGTCAAGTCTTCGTCAATTTCTACATGTCCTTCGGGAGCCGATTTGCAGATATTACGAATAGTTTGCAGCATTTGTGTCCTCACATTTTGTTTTCTGCTAATTTGGTCGCTTTTATACAGAGTATTCACTATACTTTTGGAAACCGCTCTAGTTACATTTCTGTCTAGCAGAGGATTTGAATAGGTGAATTCTGGACACGCTTCATTGTTCAATTTGATCAGTTTTTCAATGATATCCTTGTTCATGTTGAAGATTTACGGAATATTTCCCAAATCGTTATTTTTATCGCTATTTAGATTCCTCGCGGAGATTTTGTTTTTGTTATGACATTTGCTATTTTGACAAATCTTTGACGTTTTAATCTGGCCACAGACAGTATATCCAAATAAACAATACATATTTCTTTATCAGCCTTGGATACTAGTCTTTTAGACATTTTCAATAGGTATTTAATTAATCGTAGCTGTAGAAATTGCAATAAGTTACATGTTATATGTGGTTATATGTACGCAATATATAAAGACTGATGATTAATCATGTTATAACTTTGCACTTGCAGTGACATCTATTGGCGAATAGTAGAAATAAAATTAATAAAAACATAAAACTGTCTATGCCGCTGATTTTAAATACAGTATTTTCATCAGCGCCATCTAGTAAAGAATAGGAATTCTAAGATGTTATATTAAGACCGCAAGATGGCACCATTGTAATGAGACTACATTCAAAGATTTTTAAAACAATCAGCGAAACTGCCTAAATTGTCGAATAAAAATAATAATAATTATTATACACAAAAATCTGTTATGCTTTTATGCTAGAGGTTGCGGTTCCTTCCACAAAACAAGAGTTTCAGACTTTAAGTAGATACCTACCTACTTGCGTCAAGCACGTAGGTTTTTGCATGAGCCCAAGCATTTTGACCGTTTGCAATTTTTGCTTGATACCAGCTTGAGTCCAAGCATTTACGTGCTTGATAGTGATTGATGCGATTTTATATTATTGCTTGACGCGACGTTTGGACAGTGTTGGAGATAATGAGAAAAGTTCCGTTTGCTTGATCAAGGTGATTGATGCAACCGTCTAGCAGCTTCATCAAACAAAACAAAGCTACCTACGTGCTTGACGTCAAGTCGCTTGACCGTCTCGGAAGCTCTTTAAAATGTATTTGCTCTAGGTAAGATTAGAGTCAACAAAAGCTCTCTTAAATCTAAGCACCACTTATACAAAATCACGAGGCGTGCACTTTGACACCGTCTCACCGGCTTTCTCAAACATTAGAAATCACGAAATGCCCATAAAGAATTTAATAAACGCCTATAAACGTTACAAATTCCGTAACACTGGGAACACGGAGATTAATAAATCATACTTGTTTTAATGTCTTTGACTGGGAACAATCGTTTGAACTTTCTAAATTAAACGTGCTGAAATAAAATAAGTATGTAGATAAATGTACCTACCTACTTAATCAATTCATAATAATTTTATTAAGAAAAAAATATTATTATCTGAGTAGATAGGTAGATACCTATAATTATATCTACCTATGTCTCGATAATTTATATAGTTTACTGGTTGATGCCCGCCACTTCGTCCGCGTGGGTTTTTAATAAATCCCGTGGGAACTCTTTAATTTTCCGGGATAAATATCCTTCCCCGGGATGTAAGCTTTGTAGGTACCAAATTTAATTAAAATTGGTTAAACTGTTGGACGACGTTGGAGCTCAGTGCGATAGGTAAATAACAGGAGACTTGGATTTAGCTTTTACTCTACCTAACTCTTTTATTTTCCGGGACAAAAGTAGCCTATGTCCTTCCCTAGGATGCAAGCTAAGTACGAATCTATGATCTCTCTAGGTATCTACCTCGTCAAAAATGGCTAAACTGAATACAGATATACCTAACGTGAAAAATTAGCAGACAGAAAGAAAGACACAGTCACACACTGTATTAGTAAGGTAGAACTTTCAGAAGATAGTAGGTACCATCTAATAGGTACTAGGTAGTAGTCAGTGGCGTGCTGGTCATATAGGCATAAATGCACTGCTTACCCCAGTTATAATAGCTCAATGCATATTTTTCATAATGACCTGCCAGTAAACAGTAGGGCGATTGTCTAAAACCTGCATCAATCAATTACAATCTCAATTGTTCTGATTGGCTGAATTTGTGCCATCTTGTTGCAACAATGCATTGTAGCCAATAGTGAGCGAGCATTAACCAATCAGAGATGATTGCGATCGTGACATTGTAGCTGTCAAACAACCGCGGTAGGGCCACTGGTTCTCACCTAACTAATGCCTACCCTGGCTTCAAACCCTGTGCACGCCACTGGTAGTAGTGTAACTTAGGTAAGTACGTACCTACTAGTAGTAGTAGTAAGTACTTAGTAGAAGTACCTACGGGTTCGAAGAATACGAACCCGTTCCAATGATAAAATTAACAACTCAATTAAGCAGCGTAACTAAAAAACAACGATTTTCGCAGCGTTACCATAAATTCCGATACATCTCTATATCATACATCATATTATTAAGTCGTACGGTTATTTCGGAATGGTTTCGAAAGTGCCTTGTGTCTGTGGGGTCCGCTAATAAATTGGTTTCGGGACCTCACATAGAGGTCTAAGTACGTTCGTGGGCCAGCCGTGCGATGCTCCGCCCGAGAGCGGGACAGGACCACGGCCGACTCTTTCCCGCGTTCAGAGATCGTCTTTGAACAATGTAAAATGCATGGTGTTTAATTTACAGAAATGTTTGTTTTTAAAAACTTTTTATTATAGTTTCCTAAACGATAGGAGCAGAATGAAACCTCGAAATAGTCAAAATGTATTTAATTTATTTACCTTACCAAATTTCACTTTCTCATCCACACCTTGCGAGCTATCCTATTTTTTTTTGTTTATTAAGTAGAATATTATACCAATTCTATACAAAAAAAAACTTTCGTACAATTTTCCTATTCTTACAATTTATAACATCTATTTCAATGTATTATTTCTTATTTCTTCTTTTATGTCCTAAATCACTTTAAATTTAAAAACTTTAAACACTTTATTTAATTTTATTTATCCTTGACTCGCCAACTTTATATATTCTATGCCACTGACGTTTAGGTAATAAGTATTTAAAAGGCGGTCACTGAAAATCAGCGTTGGGGCGTCTGGTACCTCAGATATTTGCTATAGAGGTTTGTGTCTGAGGGGACGTCTCCACACAAGCTGAGTGGCCTACCTGTTCGAGGTGTTGCACTGCTGTACAGGACGATATTGCCTACACCATGTACCACCTTACACCTCGAATAAACATTATTCTATTCTATTCTATTCTAAATAAATAATGTAGTATTGATTTTTAGCATGAGTTCCTAATGGTCTTGCTCTTAGGTACACCTTACAAGCATATCCTCAAAAGTCCCTACACCTAGGATGTTGACTTCCCCCCTTCAGCTTCGTCCCACAAATGTTTGCGTGATTAAGTATGGGGTTTTGTATTACCCGCAAAATCTTTCCGCTGAATCCTTACATCATCCCGACACTCGGGAGTCGGGATGCTGCAAGGAATCTAAAGATTTTCCCATATAGGTACATACATACCTACCTACATACAATCCAAATCTGTTAAGGCATTTAGAAGTTACGGTGGAGTAAAAAAACTCTCATTAATAGTACGCGACAGGTTGAAATGGCAATCGGGGAGGGCGGTGCGGGAAACCCGGTGCGGGCGAGCGCAGGTGACGTGGGGGGGTGCGGGACGTCCCCCCGCCTTATACCCCGATTGGCATCTCAACCTGTCGTGGACCTACTATACTAGGTAAGTACCTAGGTACATGAACCCTGAAACCACACTCGTGTGCTGAAACTAGGGATATCTACTCGTGTGCTGAAACTAGGGATATCTACTCGTGTGCTGAAACTAGGGCTATCTACCTACTCGTGTGCTGAAACTAGGGATATCTACTCGTGTGCTGAAACTAGGGATATCTACTCGTGTGCTGAAACTAGGGATATCTACTCGTGTGCTGAAACTAGGGATATCTACTCGTGTGCTGAAACTAGGGATATCTACTCGTGTGCTGAAACTAGGGATATCTACTCGTGTGCTGAAACTAGGGATATCTACTCGTGTGCTGAAACTAGGGATATCTACTCGTGTGCTGAAACTAGGGATATCTACTCGTGTGCTGAAACTAGGGATATCTCCTCGTGTGCTGAAACTAGGGATATCTACTCGTGTGCTGAAACTAGGGATATCTACTCGTGTGCTGAAACTAGGGATATCTACTCGTGTGCTGAAGCCATTGCACTGGTTCTTTTGTGTAGGTACCTATAGTCGTGTGAAAAAACCGACTTCAAACAACATTTGAAGATGAAATTGCAGGGTTAGATACATCTTGCATGTTACTTTCACATAGATAGGTAAGTACTTTAGGTACCCAGTCCATGTCATGAAGAGTGATTGATCGCGCATGTTGGTGACAAAAGTGCAGAAAATTGAGATGTTTTACACAAATGACTGAAGTATTGAAACGTGTGAACTAAATGACAAATACTCTAACGTTAGGTAGGAATATTATCTTATATTTAGTAGGTAGCTAGGTACTAGGTAGGTTCGTATCTATTTATTTTATTTTAAAGCCATTTTTGAACTGAACAAAAATGATGGAAAGATGAAAAAAAACCGGCCAAGTGCGAGTCAGGCTCGCGCAACGAGGTTCCGTACTACAGTTGTATTTTTTGACATTTTGCACGATCATTTCAAAAAAAAAAAAATTTGAAAAATGAGGGACTCTCGTTCAAACTTTCTTCGTCTATTTTGATCAAAGAACTACCTACTTAATACATATAGCTAACCTACCTATTTGAAGTAAGTAGAATATGATAAAATCTAGTAACGCCCCTATCTATAACCGTACCTATATCAAATAAGAAACAAAACAAAATCCAATAACAATTATTATTTAGGTAACGACTATCGCATTTACCGTCTATCTTTGATAGAGTAGAGAGTGGGTAGGTACTTACCTAGAGGCATAGAGTGAAGAGGCGAATTAGCAATATTACGCAAGCAATAGATCATTGTTTGCCGCCATTACTATAGGTAGGTACATCCGACCATGAGTGCCGGAATGCCGGCCACCCAGGAGGCGGCCTCTCGCTCCCACACTTAACGACTTACAACTTACGGCCGTACTCAGAGTCGCTTAATCGTTACTTAAGTTTAGTTAAAACGAGACAGAGCTATATCTCTCACATAAATCTGTCTCGTTTTAACACAATCTTAAGTAACGATTAGCGACTCTGAGTACGGCAGTTAGAGGTAAGTATTAGTACGCGACAGGCCGAAATGACAATCGGGGTATGAAACGGGGGGACACCCCGCACGCCCCGAGGAGAAATCCAATGGATGGATAGTCTCTGAACATAGATGATGATACCTCCTAAACACGTTTTAGTGTCTTTCTAGGATTCCGTACCCGAAGGGTGCCAACAAGTAATGGGACCCTATTAGGTACCTACTAAAACACCGCTGTCCGTCCGTCTGCCAGTGGGCTGTATCTCGTGAAACGTACCTTAATACAACAACAAATAATAAAAGTTTCAAAATGGCCGCCCTTAAAATTTAAAAAGTGGTAATTATTTCTTGTAGGTACCTATACTTAATTGGTAGGTAGTTAGGTACCTAGCTATACGGAACCCTTCGTGTGCGAGTCCGATTCGCATTTGCCCAAAATTTTTGGACCCAAGTTGGGTCCAAAAAAAAATTGGGTCACCCAACCCAACTTATTCGCAGCATTCTTCGGTAGTACCACATTTCGCAAGCGTGTAGGTAGGTAAATGGCATCCAAGCGTTTGTAAAGCCTTAGAGCTTGTGGATGCTTTACTTTCTCTGTAGGTAGCTACAGTTCTCACTTCGTCTTCTCTCTCTCCTTAAATTAAGTACCTACATTCTCAAGTACCCACTTGTCTCGTACACAGTTTAAATCAATCAAATCCGACACATTAAACCAGAATGACCTAATTCCTGACTCCCCGTGCGGTCTCATTTAGGAACTAATAAAACCTTTTTGACATATCCGTGGCAAAATCCCTAACCGATATGACCCTTTACTCGGCTAAGGTGTTAAGAAAACTCCACAAAAACACCCAAAAGTAAACCTTGGTGCTACAACAATAGGGTAAACTCTCCAATACTCGTACAGACTCATTTATTAAAGTACAAACGCGCCGATCGCCGTGGCGGTCGCTTTGTAGAAGCCGCCAGTAATTACGTAAGAGTGAGTTCACAGTGCGTCTTATATCGGAGTTCTAGAGCTTAACTTCAAAAAAAGGGCTTGTATGGTGTAGTTTGTATGGAAATTAGATTTTGTATGGCTTTCTTGAGGCGTAGGATAGGTAGGAAGGAGGGTATTAGGGAAAATATTACTTCAGTGGTAGGTAGTTACTTTGTAGTTTATGAGATTTTAGAAAGAAGCTTAAACATTCAAATTAAAAAATAGGTACTTAGTCAAGGTAGGTACTTACTTACAAGTTTTTACATTAATTAAAGTGCTCAATAATTACTTATTCTTAAAATTAAATTAATATTATGCTTATCTATTTACTTTTTTTTAAACTAAATAGGTTTTCGCTTGACTGCAATATTTTTTTTAGCTTGATTGATATGGATTTTTCGGGGATAGTAGGTATCTACTTAATGCAAACGCGAAAAAAATATTATATATTAAAAATAAAACCTACCAACCAAGACATCCTATTAATAATAATAGAAATCACTACACATTATATTATAATTAATGCAAAAGTATGTATGTTTGTTTGCTGGTTTGTGTGTTTGTCATCCAATCACGTCGCAACAGAGCAACGGATCAACGTGATTTTTTGCATAGGTTATATTAAGTTCAATGATGGCTAGATATTAGTATAAGTACTATTATATACATATTCTGTGGTATTAGTTAATAAGTAAAGTGACATAGGCTACTTTTTATCCCGGCCAATCAAACAGTTCCCACGGGATATAAAAACTAAATCCACACGAACGAAATCTAGGTCCTAGGACCTAGTCTAAATAAGTATATAAAAGGAAAAGGTGACTGACTGACTGACTGACTGATCTATCAACCCACAACTCAAACTACTAGACGGATTGGGCTGAAATTTGGCATGCAGATAGCGCCGCCGCGCGCCGCTTAGAAAGGATTTTTGAAAATTCATCCTCTAAGGGGGTGAAATAGAGGTTTGAAATTTGTGTAGCATAAGCTAGTAGGCTTATAAATTATAATACTTAAGTAATTTTTGGGGGGTAAGGGGGTGCACTAACATCTTAACACCCCAAATGTCAACCTCACCTGCACGCGGTGCCCCCTGCCGCCTGCGAATCAGCGAACGAGGATATGACGACCGAAGAATGGCGGGATAACCATTCCAAATGGCTTGGCTTTAAATAACACAGACCAGAGACGGGCAGCAGCGTCACTGGTGCGAAATGGCCTACAGCCCTGCGCTGACCACCCCGCCTGCCCAGCGTGGTCAGTATGGGCATTACTTCTAATGAGGAGCGCCAACAGACAAAGGCCCCCAGTTCCCGGCAGCCCTGCTATTCCCGATTACGGTAAGGAGGTGGGGAGCGGGTGGATGAGGAAGGCTGAGGACCGTGTTTGGTGGCGTGCTCTTGGAAAGGCCTACGTCCAGCAGTGGACGCAAACAGGCTGATGGATTGGATTGGATTGGAAGTAATTTTTAATGTCCCCATGTCTGACACAACTCCCAGATCGTTCCGCGTGCTAGACTGTAAGTTGTCACCATTACCCTACAGTACAGGTGAGTACTAGGTATTTAGTAGAAAGCTTCCATACCGCGTTACATCCACCGAATACCCTCGTACTCTTGAGTTGCCGGCGAGTGCGTTTCCGCTTGTAATTAAAGCATTGTCATTATTGTGTGACGGGTTAACTGCGGGGCGGGCGGCGCGCGGGCGTGGCCTCGCATCAAAGGCGCCGCCGACACACCGCACGAGTTAAGCCTCCTTACACATACCAACTTGTAACTAGTTCCAACTTGTGGTCAGATAATTCCATGTAGATTTGTTTGTGGTCAGATAAAGATGATTCGATGATAGAGAGTGTGAATCTAGTATTATTTAGGTTAGTACATACGTGGTCTAGAATAGTCTGGGTTGTAGATGTCTCACGTGTACAGTATTCTTTGTCGATTTTATTTATTATATCACATCCAGCTTCTTCTATCATTCTCAAATAATTGGTAGTATTATTGTTGGTACTTAAAAGATCCAAGTTGAAATCACCGAAAACAATTATTGTTCTTTTACGTTTTTCCAGTTGGGTGGAGTATATTTCCAAAAACTTATTAACGTTGGACTCACCGGGCTTATAGACTCCGCCTATATTTAGTGCAAACTTGTTTAAATATATCCATAAATAGTGATTCCCATTCTCTGTTAATTGCTCCGTTATGTCATATTTAATACTGTTATGAATAAACATAGAAACACCACCACCTAACTTACAACTTAGGTTGGCACTAAAGAGTCTTGTCACTCGAACATCAGGCATGTCGGATGCCATCCCAGGTTTTTTTAGGGTTCCGTACCTCAAAAGGAAAAATGAAACCCTAGAATCACTTTGTTGTCTGTCTATCTGTCTGTCGGTCTGTCAAGAAACCTACAGGGTACTTCCCGTTGTCCTAGAATGATGAAATTCGGCAGGTAAGTAGGTCTTATAGCAGACATTCGGGGAAAAATCTGAAAACCGTGAATTTGTGGTTACATCACACACAAAAAATTAAATTGTGGTCAAGAACTAATAATTAGTATTTTCAATTTTTAAAGTAAGATAACTATATCAAGTGGGAAATCATATGAGAGGGCTTTACCTGTGTATTCTAAAACAGATTTTTATTTATTTTTATGCATCATAGTTTTTGAGTTATCGTGCAAAATGTCGAAAAAATAGGACCGTAGGACGGAACCCACGTTGCACGAGCCTGACTCGCACTTGGCCGGTTTAAAAAAAAGGAAATAGCGAGCAAACGTGCAGGTGCGTCACCTGATGATAAGTGGTAATCACCACCAGCCATGAAAATTTGCAACACCAGAGGAACTGCCCATGCGTTGCCGGCCTTTCAGGAATTTGTTGATCCGCTTTTTCAATAACACTACTAACCCCTTTTCCTTAAAAGCGCGTGTAGCTCCACACTCCAAGTCTTCCGCCGCTTGAATCCAGCAGCTCTCTGTGACTCGTTTGATATCGTCCAGTCAGTGGCGGATTTGCAGTCTGGACCGCCCTAGGCCTCGGATTTCGTAAGTACCAGCCGCTCCTTTCTCAACACCCATTAATCATAGTCGTAGCCATGAGTTGATTGGGGGAGAGGGGGGGGGGGGGGAGGATTAAAAAATTACCTTTTGATTTGTCAGTAAAATACAATCCAATAGGAGCGCGAGCGCAGCAGGCGCAATTTTTTTTGCTAGCCGCCCTAGGCCCGGGCCTACTGGGCCTTAGGGCAAATCCGCCACTGCGTCCAGTATACAAGTAGTAGTAAGTACCTAGTAGTATCAGAGTGTAGTGGGAGTCTGCCAATTCTGCGCTTCTGGTGCAAGGTCGTCATTCAATCGCCTTGGGACCCCAACGACTATCTTCGTGCTTCGAACTGTGTGCCCGTCCACCACCACTTCAACTTCGCATTCCGTTGAACTATATCGGTTGTTCCTTTCACGGATCTCCTTATTTCCGATTGGCTTACTGTAGGCAGTCTGTAGACGCTTTAACCAATGTGCGAGTGACACAGCTAATACACTTACATGCTCTCTCCCGCGAGAGAGAGGGACGGGATACCACTCGCATGTGGTAGTGAAGGAAGGAACGGGTTAATTCAAGATTGGAGTGCTAGTGCTTGAGATTTGCGCTGTCGATAAAATTTATCGATGTAGACGTCTTAAGCTCTGGGCACACTTTTAACACGCCACTACAGTACGCGGCAGAAAATAATGTACATCGACCTATAGAAAGAGATAAGAGATTTTGTAGAGCACTGTCTCTGTCACTCATACCTATGTGACGTTTTGTCGGTCTCAACTGTAATATGTACGAATTGTCAGTTTAAACGTAGCATGTTCATATTAGCTGTAACATAAAAATGCAACTCCTCAATATATCGAAGTAGGTTGCCTGCACATCGGATTGAAAGAGAGGTGATGCAAAATTATGTAGGTTAGGTCGTTAAGCAATAAGTTTAAAACAATAGTATGTAAGATTTCTTTATTAGTATTGTTAGTCCATAAGCGAGAGTAGATCATAAGCCGGCTCTCAATAAACATCTTTCACCGTTGCCGCATTTAATTATTACCATACGGCCACAACATATCTCATGGCGACCCTTGCCAGTCGGTGCATGCCTAATCTAAGTGCGTGCACCGGCTGGGCACCGATCAAGAAGAAGACTACACATATTTCTAAAGAATATCAAGATTCAAGACTCAATTAGAACAAAAAGAAGAAAATAATTCCACGTCCTGTATTAAAAATCAAAAAACACTAACATCAAGAAATAAGTTCAAAAATGAATCGCTTATGAACAGAAGACAATCTCAAGCTTCATTGATCGGCCCAGCATCATCGTGCGTCCAGGGTTATCCCGGCCACAACTAGGAGGTGTCCAGGGTATTCCCGGCCCAGTTCGAGGAGTCCAGGGTTTTCCCGGCCCACTAAGATGCAGTAAAGAAGAGGCGCCGACTCCAGACCTCCGGACCTGATGACCAAAACCAGTCCTGATGACGACGGCGACTACACGGCGGTCACGAAATTGATTAATAAAATGCGTCGCTAACAGTTAAAGTAAGTGCAATTTATCTCTCGTAATGGGCAAATAGGTAGAATGTGTAGGTATTGTAATTATTTTTTTGGGTAGATAATTTAATTTTGTACGTATAGGATAGGAGAATATTGGTAATTTTTTTTAAATAAATAATACTTGCTCCACTATCTACTAATAAATTCCGTTCGTGCTTTATTTGTAAGATTTTATATAGTGTGTAGGATAGTTTAAACTAATAATAGATAATAATTAATAAATGAATAAGTAGGTAGATACTTACTTCTTTCGTAAATATTCGGTGTTAAAATCGAACTATAATAATTCAGAGAATTATAACGGTGTCATCGCGTGGTCAACGACACACGCGTACCCGAACATTTTGTATTGTTATACGAGACAATGGTTTTGCTCGAGATGCAATTTGCAAATACAAGGAAATGAATATGAAATAAGGAGAATTTTTCCCCTACAGACGTTTTTCGTCTAGTTTCATGCTAGTTTTGACGATATAAGACTATACCCGGCTTTAACGAATTAGGACTCTGCAAACCAAAGGCTTGATCACCCTTCGGCTGTAGAAGTGCCATAGGTATAAAATATACAATATTTATTTTGGGATTGAGACATACTGACGTAGGAAGATGATTGTTATTTATTTGTTTAAACGCGATATTTTGCGCATATTTAGTACCTCCTCATTCAACTATATTTGTCTAGACTCTTGATCATTATCTACCGCGCTGGTGTTAGTGAAAGACCTAGAATTTTTATGAAAAGTTGAATGTTATTGAAATACTTATTGAAAGAAATAAGTTTGATGAAGACTATAAGTCTTATGAAAAATGCTTGCAAGCATGTTATGTTAAATATTTATTAGGAGAGTACGCGCCGCGTTTGTTGATTTGTTTATTTATTTGTATTATGTGAAGAAGTAACTTGAAAGGAAGATGAAGACTAGGAGAGATTTATTTTGACTGTCCAGGAAATATGAATACCTGAGATGTTTACTTAATAATAGGTATTATTATGGGTTATAGAATAGAAACCTTATATTTACCGTCTTACGACGATGCTATACGACAGCTGTATACTTATGATGACGACGATTTGATAGGTCAAAGAATCTTTTGAAGTCGATTTGTGAAATCGATACCTCAGCTTATACATATCTAATACCTATGATGCTATTTTGAGATTATTTTATTATGATGAGATTTTTCGAAACTTTTGTAAAAGTTAAATCCTTGACTGTGCACTTAATAGATTACAATTTTTCTACATATTTATTAGTAAGGTTGAAAGTATGCCCATACGAAGTAAGAGATAAGATAAATTGCACTTGAGCACAGGAAGTAACTAAAAAAAAATGTTTCCTTACATAATTTAATTTTATTTAGCATTAGATTTTATTTTTGTGATTGTCATCATCTTTTCTTCTGATTCGATGTAGCGTCTAACATTTTTTTTCTTTTAAGGGGAGGGGTAACCGCATACATTTTCAGGGGAGTTGTAATATGTACGAATTGTCAGTTTAAACGTAGCATGTTCATATTAGCTGTAACATAAAAATGCAACTCCTCAATATATCGAAGTAGGTTGCCTGCACATCGGATTGAAAGAGAGGTGATGCAAAATTATGTAGGTTAGGTCGTTAAGCAATAAGTTTAAAACAATAGTATGTAAGATTTCTTTATTAGTATTGTTAGTCCATAAGCGAGAGTAGATCATAAGCCGGCTCTCAATAAACATCTTTCACCGTTGCCGCATTTAATTATTACCATACGGCCACAACATATCTCACAACGACAGACACAACTACAAAACCGCTACCTCTTTTTAAAGGTTGATGTTACCAACTTCATTATTTTCTGCCGAGTACTGTAAGTATAGTATGCAACAATTCCAGATGGCAATCGGGGTATGAGGCGGGGGACGTCCCGCACACCCGCGCTCGCTCGCACTGGGTTATCGCAGGGACTGTGCGGGGCGTCCCTGTTGTATGCGTATTACTAAGTACATAAAAAGTGCATGCAGGTAGAATAAAAATAAATAGTCACTATCGAGCAGCTGGACTTATCATTACATGGTGACAGCGGTGCTCAGTTAATTATTATAATTAAAGTGATTCAAAGTACAGTTTTGATATTAAACGGTTTAAATATCAAATAGAAGTTGTGTGCAACTAGGATTTGGTGAATTTACGATGGAACACGCACGGCCTCCAGCGGATTTGATATTGGAAGGTGGCCCGGCCAGTCGGGCGGACGCGTGGCGTAAATGGTACAAACAGTTTAATGTGTTTTTGAAGGCTTCGGGAGTACATAAGGAGACAAAAGAGGTACAGGCGAGTCTCCTCATAAATCTTATTGGACCGGACGGCTACGACATATATTCGACCTTCAAGTTCTTAAAGGACGAAAGTCAAGATGACATCGACGTTCTCGTCAAAAAATTTAACGAATATTTCGGAACCAAACCTAACACAACGATGGCTAGATTTCGATTCTTCACACGTAATCAAGAAGTCGGGGAGAACGTGGACACATACGTCACAGCATTGCGTCTATTAAGTCAGCACTGTGAGTTCGAGCACTTGGAAGATGGATTGATAAGAGATCGAATCGTTTGTGGAGTTTCTGACAGCACAGTGCGAGACAGATTGCTTAGAACGGATGACTTAACCTTGGAAAAAGCCATGAAGATTTGTCACGCTAATGAAATATCGCTTACAGAAGGTAAGCAGATTGAAGTAACTAATTCAGCGGCGAGCGGGACTTCGGTGGATGCATTGTTCGGTGCGCGCGCACGGGCGCGGCCTGGAGGCAGCAGCGGCGCGGGCGCGGGTGGACGGCCCGCCGGTTACAGCTTCGCGCGCAACACGCCGGGTCGTCGGTTCGATTCTCGGTCGAACACAAAGTGTTCGTGTGGCGAATTCCATGCTAATTCACAGATGTGTCCAGCGAGATTAAAGTGTTTTTTGTGCAACCAGAAGGGTCACAAAAAGATTTCTTGTCCGTTAAAAGCTACTAGTGCTACTAGAAAAGTGTTTGAATTAGATGAGGAATATGATGATGATTTATTGTATGTGTCTACTCTGCAAAACGACATCCGGAATAAAGACAGTAAGTGGTTTGAAAGATTAACGCTGTGTAAAAATGGTATGTCAGAGATTTTTAAATTAGATTCTGGTTCGGATCTGAATGTATTATCGCTTAAGACTTTTAAAAAATTAGGATACGCGGTGAATGATTTGAAACCATGTGATTTAAGGGCTCGATCATTTTGTGGAAATTATTTACCTATCGTAGGCTCACTGGAAATGCTGTGGTTGTATAAACAGAATAAATATGTTATTAGCTTTGTTATATCCAGAGATGATTGTCAAAGTGTTCTCGGAAAAGATACCTGTGAGAGTATAGGCGTTATTAAGCGTATTTTTGCAATAAATATAGATTATTATAGTGATTTGTTTCAAGGTGTAGGTAAATTGCCGGGAAAATATAGAATCGTATTAGATAAAGATGCGTACCCGTCGGTATGTCCGGTTCGTAAAATACCAATAGGTATAAGAGATAAATTAAAAAGTGAACTAGAAAAAATGGAACAGATGGGCATAATAAGAAAAGTGACACATCCGACGCCCTGGGTGAACGCTATTGTACTTCCAGCGAAAAAAGACGGCAGCGTGCGCGTGTGCCTTGACCCGCGGCCGCTCAACCGCGCCATCCGCCGCGCGCACTACCCACTGCCCACGCTCACCGAGATAGCCACCACGCTGCACGGCGCCAAGTATTTCAGTAAACTAGACGCGCGCTCGGGGTTTTGGATGATCGAACTCGATGACCAAAGCGCTGACCTATGCACGTTCGGCACTCCGTTTGGTCGCTTTCAGTTTTTGCGGCTGCCGTACGGCGTGAGCTGTGCCAGTGAGGTGTTTCATGCAAAAATTCGCCAATTTCTTGAGGACTTAGATGGGGTGGAGTCGTTCGTTGACGACATTATAGTACACGGACGTACTATTGAAGAACATGATGCCAGACTGAAATCGTTACTAGATAGGGCGCGTGAAGTAGGTATTAGGTTTAATCGCGACAAATGCGAGTTTTGTGTTCAACAGGTTACCTACTTAGGACATACGTTTAGTGAGAGGGGTATGCAAATCGATACTAATAAACTACGAGCTATTAGTGACATGCCTAGTCCGAACGACCGAGCCTCATTAGAGAGATTTCTGGGCATGACAAATTATTTGTCAAAGTTCATTCCCGATTACGCTAAAATGGTGAATCCTCTTAGAGGGTTATTGCGAAAAGGTATAGAGTGGTGTTGGAACAGTAGTCACGAGCAGGTGGTGTCGGCGCTGAAGGCTGCGCTGTGCCGCGCGCCGGTGCTGGCGCTGTACTCGCGCACGCAGCCCGTGCTGCTGACGGTGGACGCGAGCGCGCACGCGCTCGGCGCCGCGCTGCTGCAAGCAGGCCGCCCGGTAGAATTCGCTTCGGTTACGCTTACAGAGACCCAGACTAGATACGCGCAAATCGAAAAAGAAATGCTAGCGATAGTATTCGCTTTGGAAAGGTTTCATCAGTACGTGTACGGAAGGTCAGATATTGTGATAGAAACCGATCATAAACCGCTCGAATCTCTGTTTAAAAAGTCTTTAGATGGAGTTCCGGCGAGATTACAGCGCATGATGTTACGTATTCAGTGTTATGACTTCAATGTGGTTTATAAACCTGGTAAATACATGTACCTGGCCGACACGTTATCTCGAGCGGCGCTGGCGGAACCCATGCACGATAAAGTCTCATCGGAAGTCGATGCACAGGCGTGTTTTCTTTTAAATAACGCACCATACAGTGACGATAAATTACGACGCGTTAAGGAAGCGACGGTTAAAGATCCGGAGTGCAAAATTTTAATTGATTACTTATTGCATGGATGGCCGCGTTATAGATCTGATGCAGATCGTCTGGTTCGTGCGCATTGGTCCTATAGAACGTCATTCGAATATGTAGGCGGGGTTTTGTTTAAGGATAACTTGGTGTTTATACCGCGTGAATTGAGGAGCGAAATGCTGGATCGCGTACACGAAGGCCACCTAGGCATTGACCGTTGTAAAAGGCGCGCGCGTGACGTCATGTTTTGGAGCGGGATATCGCGCGACGTGGAGCGAAAGGTACGAGAGTGTATAGCGTGCGCCGAGCACGCCGCGAGGCCGGCTAGGGAGTCCATGATTCCGCATACAGTTCCAAATTTGCCATGGAGAAAAGTCGGTTCGGACATATTTGTTTTTGGTAAAAAATATTTCTTAATACTTGTAGACTATTTTTCTAACTTCATAGAAGTTAGTCCTATATCTAACACGAGTTCGAGGGTGGTGATCACAGCCATGAAAGACCAGTTTGCAAGGCATGGCGTAGTTTCTGAGCTCATAACGGATAACGGAAGTTCGTATTCATCGAAAGAGTTTCGACAGTTTAGTTTAGATTGGTGTTTCAAACACACCACCACTTCACCTAATTATGCACATGCTAACGGGCTTAGTGAAAGGGCGGTTCAGACTGTGAAAAACATTATAAAAAAGTCAATAATGACTGGATCTGATTTTTATCTCGGGCTGCTTAATTTTAGGGCAACTCCGCGTGATGGGGTTAGTTCACCGGCTCAGTTGTTAATGGGCAGACGATTGAATACCACGCTTCCGGTTCATACCGATAAGTTGCAACCGGACAGGAATAACGATTCCGACTTCATCAACATAAATCGTAATCGACTTCGCGCTAAACAATATTACGACAGACATGCGCGTGATTTACCGGAATTAAGTCCAGGCGAACAGGTAATAATGGCGGATGGTAAAACTGAACGGCGTCGCATGACGGTACAGGCTGCCACGCCACAGCCGCGATCATATTTTGTTGTCGATGGGTCTGGCAGAAAATATAGACGCAACCGGCGTCACCTCATTCGGGCGGAACTTTGTCCGACGGCTAGTCAGTCACCTCCTGCTTCTTTCGATGAGAAGGGGGATAGTGACCATGATGCAGACCGTGCCAGCCTGCGCGGGGATGCAGAGGAATATGCCGGTGGCACTGACGGGTCCAGTGAAAGTAGTGACCACGAGATTCGTCTTCGGTCGGCTAGTGCCTCGCCTAGTGGGTCGGATAAAGGTCAAGGTCGAGCGGCAGCGCGTAAGGCTCGTAAACAACTAGCATCATTTTTTAATAGAAAATAATGTTTAGTCTAAGTATGTTTAATTAGAGTTAAGTATTACCTATATGCGGAGTTCTATTAATTTTTAGTATTTTAGATTTAGTTTATACCATTGTTTCTTAATTTGTTTGTTTTAGGGGAAAGATGTTGTATGCGTATTACTAAGTACATAAAAAGTGCATGCAGGTAGAATAAAAATAAATAGTCACTATCGAGCAGCTGGACTTATCATTACAGTCCCCACCCCGTGGTAACTCGGTGACGGATAGCGCGGATGACGTGCGGGTGTGTGGGGTATCCCCCCGCTTTGTACCTCGATTGCCATCTCGACCTGTCGCGTACTAATTTTTTAACGTTTCTTATTATTTAACGTGTTACAGGTATGGTTCTGGCATTAGTACCTATTAGTTGTGGTAGGTAGGTAGGTGTAATGTCTGGCTGGGCGGCAGTGGCGTGCAGGTCATAGAGGCATAAATGCACTGCTTACCCCAGTTGTAATAGCTCAATGCATATTTTTCATTATGACCTGTCAGTAAACAGGTTTCTACCTAACTAATGCCTACCCAGGCTTCAAACACTGTGCACGCCACTGCTGGGCGGGCAGAATTTGTGTTTTATATTATTGCTCGCGAGGAATTGTAGTGGGGCAATAAGCATGGCGTCTGAGTCATGTTTAGTGGATTGGTGCTGAAAACTTTTCGATTTATTAGTTCGCACTTTCGGATAATAAATGTAGAACTAGCTGACCCGCCCCGGCTTCGCTCGGGTGGCAAATAATAATTGTAATCACACTTTCGAATGGCCAAGAGAAAGTGAAGTGGGTAAGTAAAAGTAATCGAACAAATCTGTCTAAGTATATCTACATATTTTAATGTTGTAATTTAAATAAAATAATCATATTTTTTTAATGATATTTAAATTGCTTCTTGTTAAAACAGGTATCTTAAACAAGAGGAGGTTCTCAGTTCGGTGCGTTTTGTGATTAGAATAATTAGATTTCATCGATATCGGCAGGACGACCTGTGTGCGCGCGCGCAGCTCTAGCCATAAATCTGCGCCGCTAAAGAAGCTTACGTCATTGACGTATTGTTTATAAATCAGACGAGCGCCGCATCTCAAACACATACACACACACACATAATATTATACCTATAGATACACACATACCTACACACTCACAAATAATTTAACCAATTTCAGAAAAGGATGTTTATCATTCAAACCTCCAAAGAAGACCTCTCTGGCAAAATGGTGAGCGCTGTGGTCTTATGCAAGTAGGTACGTGAAAGGTCCCAGGTTCAATTATTAATTCCTATTGATTAATGGTTGTTACAAGTTGACTTAAGTAACTAAAAGTATATATTAAGTAGGAAGGTAGTATTGGCATTTCTTTTTTTTAATAGATATAGCGACCAATCGAGCAGGCGGGTCACCTGATGTTAAGTGATTACCGCCACCCATGAACATTTTCAGCACCAGAGGAACCGCCCGATGCGTTGCCGGCCTTTTAGGAATTTGTTGGTCCGCCCCTTGAATAACCCCATGTTGTAATCTAGTGGGAACACCGCCGATGGGAGTTGGTTCCACAGTTTGCATGTTATACCTACGTGGAAAGAAGGATCTGACACAACGGACGGTCGAAGTGCACCAGACACCCAGGTGGTGAGGGTGAAATTCCTTACGGTGGCGCGCGGTGCGGTTGTAAAAAGAAGAGGGTGGAATGATGCATATATGCATGAATGATATTGCATGTATGTATGTACTTTGTCGCTAAGACTTCAACCCTACCGTTAACCCACAGACACACAAAACATGTGCGGACAGGCCGGTGTTCCGGTAGGAGTAATAGGTAAATCAGGTGATTCGCTAACTCGTTCAGAATGAGAGTCCATCAAACTCATTTGACATTGGCTGGTTCATAGCTGCTTCACTGAGTGAAATTAAAATATTTTTTTTTTAGAAAACCTTCAATGCATTAAAAATAAATGTGTACTTACATAATAATCACTGAGTTAGCGAATCATCCCACAGGTGAGATCGCAGTCGAGGGCTAACTTGCTAACGAATAAAAATAGCTGGAAAAACCAGTCAAGTGCGATTTGGACTCGCACACGAAGAGTTCCGTACCTGCATCGTACAAGAAATATCTAACACTTTTAAATTTTTAGGGTTCCGTACCTCAATAGGAAAAACGGAACCCTTATAGGATCACTTTGTTGTCTGTCTGTCCGTCTGTCCGTTGTGTCTGTCAAGAAAACCTATAGGGTACTTACCTACCTACTTCCCGTTGACTTAGAATCAGTAAATTTGGTAGGTAGCTAGGCCTTATAGCACAAGTAAAGGAATAAATCCGAAAACTGTGAATTTGTGGTTAGGTACATCACAGAAAATCAAAATCAAAATATGTTCATGAACAATAGTAGGTATTTTTAATTTTCAAAGTTAGATAGGTAACTGTTCCAAGTGGGGTATCATATGAAAGATCTTTACTTTTACATTCTAAAACAGATTTTTATTTATTTTTATGCATAATAGTTTTTTATTTATCGTGCAAAATGTCGAAAAAAGTATGACTGTACCTAATACGGAACCCTCGGTGCGCGAGTCCTGACGGGTCTTGACTCTTAACAGACAGACAGTACCTAAACGAAGTAATTAGGGTCCCTTTTTCCTTCAGAGTTAACGGAACCCTACAACCTCTCAATGCATTAAAAAAGTCGAATGCTATTTCTGGAATGCAGCTGAACTCAACAGAAATGAAATTGCATTTTATCCCTAATATAAACAACTTAACCTCCAATCCGGGTTTATTAGTCTTGGGATGACCCTAATATGAATCAAACGCAGTTCCGATGTCCACAGTCTTATATTCAGGTACACTTGTAACATCCACTTAGTTTATATCTAGCTTAATTAATCACCTAGTACTTATATCTCGCTTAATTACTTTTATATCGTCCATCTTTTTTTCTCTCGCTGCGTCCGTCCGACGCCGCTACCACTGTCCCACCTCCACTCACGGGTGACAGATGGCAGGTTTTCTGTGTTGCCTACAGTCGTCCATCCTGCTCCAGATATGTCCTCATATCTGACCACTCGGCCTTCCAACCGAGGGTAATGCCCTCATACCCATAACTCAATAGGAGCAACATAGAATACCTTAACAGTCCTATATTATAATTAATATGATTAGTATAATAATTCCTCTAACAGATCAAAGCTAACATTGTTAGATTTAACAAGTGCACAAAACAAGTGCCAATGAGACCTACAAAATACTGGTATCAATAATCATTATGTACATTGCAATCAACATCTTTAAGTCTAATTCTTATAAATACACAACAAATCACACTGAGATAAGTAAATAGTAAATACTATAAGTCATTCTGATTTAAGCTTGATATTAAGAAAATTGTATAATCTAGTTATTGTTAGTGATATACGTATACAACCAATTCACAATAGTATAATCAAATATTGAAATCAACACAATTTATGTTAATACTTAATACAAGGAAATTATAGTGAAATCAATAATTTTATTTTTAAATATTATTCTGAACTACATATTCTTCAAGTTTGCATTTGTATTTAGTAATACGTGAATAAATATTTGCATGGCAAATGTGGCAATACTAATTATGAGAATTATAAAACATCTTTGGTAATTTGCATTTAAAGCGAATAAAATATAATCAACCTTAAACAAAACAACAACGAGGAAAGAAAAGAAGGATAGTGAATTATCACCAACTTGAATTCTGAGTGCTAAGTACTCTATGATTTTAAACAATGTCACTATCAGTTTTCAATTAAAGTAAGTTTGTTTGCCCTTTCCTTCTTACCACTGTAATGACATGAATTCTAATCCTACATAATGCTCTAATGCAACACAAATTACAATATTTTCACTAGTATATACATTTTAAGAGATATGGTAAGAGTTGTTAGATCCCATTGACCATTACTAACACTTTATACAAAATTAATCACAAAGTTTTACAATATACTAATGAACCTAACTACTTCTGTAGACTTCATAATTTCTTTAAACTTAAAAATAAATTAAAAGAATATCTTATAATCCAATGTTCTCATACAATTGATGAATATTTGATATGAGTTGACCTTGATTATAATGTCTTTGTAGTGTTTCATGCATTACCAATTTGACTATCGTGAATTGACATTTAATTATTCTCAAGTGGTACCTACTGATTGACACCGTTGAAAAAAAAAAAAAAAAAAAAAATATATATATATATATTACAATATAAGTATGTAACGTAAAACAAATAATAAGAAAACAATATGCCAATCTTTAATTGCATATATTATGTAGTATTATACTAAGCAATATCGGTAAGTATATGAATAATGATTGTAAAATAATTTTGCAGACCAGAAAGGCAGAGATGTCGGCACAGATATTATGTGACCATATTTTGTACTCTACTTGAATAACAATAAAAGATAATTACCTATCAAATTGAGTTATTGAATATTGAACCTATGTCTACGAAGTCAAGATAAATAATATGGTTAAATGTAGTTGTTATTATTAATAAGTACTAAGATCGAAACAAACCACAATGTATTCTAAGGAGACCCCAATAATCATATTATTCCAGAAATTTAAAGAAACATGAATCCACTAATTGATAATGATACACACAGTACAGATCACTATGAGATCTACAATGTGTAAAATGTAATCCTATATTTTCAAATAACTGAGACGACTGCCTCTGACTGTATCTCGATTGTAGCACAACAAATACTATTATTAATATAACAAAATAAGTCACAATGATGTTAGCCAAGGTATTATTGTATTATTATAAACTCGTTACCTGTGATGCCCCATATCATCCTTGCACTAGGGGCAGATGCATGCATAACTGTGTCTACCATAAGCCCCGTAAGTGCGATAGAGAGCGCAACAGACGGCGTTTTGTTGCCCCATTTTATTGTCTCGCAAGCAACGAGTCCTTCATGGCACTATAGACTTAATTGATGTAACATACAATAAAATCTGATTTCTGGAAACTTCCATTCTTGTACATTCTTGAGCGCGTAAGGACGAACGATGCCAGAGACCCTCGTCCTCTTATGATAATATGGTTAACTTGAACACGGTGATTGAGGACAAACAGCACCAAACGCTGCACCAACCCAGCGTCATGCTGAGCCGTGAATTGCCGCATCGGTCACCGTTGCTTGTCTCGTGTCAGTGTGTAACAAATGAATGACAAAGATGTAGGAAATTATTTCGTGATACATTGGTGTACTTATACGCTTTAATAACATATCAGCGATCCATACATTAATACCTAGCGAGTGAAGTAAGCAAGCCTTCGTGCGCGAACTGCTTATATAGTCTATTGGAATAGATGTTACTTGAAATAGTATTTAAGAATTTGCTCTTTACTGTGCTGTTTCCACCAAACATCAACGTAATACAATGAGTGACTGCGAAGATGTACATTAACATGAACCGATATTTAGCATTTACAATCAGCATGTCATTTTAGATCTACTTTAAAGGGTCTATACAACTTCTAGCTACTACGTACCGAATTCAGCAAGACATAATTAATATATCATTACGGAATACGTCAATTATAAGAACTTTAATTTGAATTTAAGTAACCCTTGAACATTAGTGAGTATCTGCTAGAACAGGTAAAGTGATTTCCAACCATGATATCTACTTCTGTACCTCTATTCTGTAGATAAATCTATTATTATTAATAAAAAGGATACACCCTTTCCACTTGCCGACCCCGAATTAGTCTGCTTGTTTTCCATCAAATTAACTAGACTCCCTCTTGTCACCATCGCGACCCGATCAGTTGCTGAAGTTCATACTGAAGATCACCGTCCACTCGCATCGGGATTATCGAATCAGGTTTTACCAGACTATTATTGTTCGTCATTTTTCAGACGCTTCGTCAGCCGTTTTCCAATTCGTTTGTTGGTTCTTACTAGGACCAGCTTTTGTCACCGGAATACGATCCATTGTTTACGTCAGTATTGCCACCTTCCATTTGTCATTCTTGATTCCTTATTCTTAGGTCTATATTATAGTCAATGCTGCCCTCCTTTGGCACGATTGCTACAAAATCAAAAATTTCCACTTGCTGTATGTCACAATTGGGACATGAATTAAATTTTCCAATAACAATATGTCTCATTTGGAACATATAAAATAGACAACCTTTGACACAATTGGGACAAGTTATATTACATAAACTATTCTCAGTAATTACCGCTTATCACACCAGGAATAAGTCCATACATAAGTCGGTATTCTTTTCTCCCATTTGCCACTTGGTTCATCATAAAATATTCTCAGGAATCACCGCTTATCACACCAGGAATAAATCCATACATAAGTCGGTATTCTTTTCAACTATTCTCAGGAATCACCGCTTATCGCACCAGGAATAAGTCCATACATAAGTCGGTATTCGTTTCCCTTATTTGCTTGTTAGGTTATCATAAAATACTCTCAAGAATCGCCGCTTATCACACCAGGAATAAGTGCATACATAAGTCGGTATTCTTCTCTCTTATTTGCTCGTTAGGTTATCATAAAATACTCTCAAGAATCACCGCTTATCACACCAGGAATAAATCCATACATAAGTCGGTATTCTTTTCAACTATTCTCAGGAATCACCGCTTATCGCACCAGGAATAAGTCCATACATAAGTCGGTATTCGTTTCCCTTATTTGCTTGTTAGGTTATCATAAAATACTCTCAAGAATCACCGCTTATCACACCAGGAATAAGTCCATACATAAGTCGGTATTCTTCTCTCTTATTTGCTCGTTAGGTTATCATAAAATACTCTCAAGAATCACCGCTTATCACACTAGGAATAAGTCCATACATAAGTCGGTATTCTTTTCAGATATTCTCAGGAATCACCGCTTATCGCACCAGGAGTAAGTCCATACATAAGTCGGTATTCGTTTCTAATATTCTCAGGGATCACCGCTTATCGCACCAGGACTAAGTCCATACATAAGTCGGTATCCTTTTCTCTTATTCACTGGTTGTCAGTTCGTTTAGAGTCTAAAAATAATAATCACATTCATAACAATGACACTTTATATCATAACAATATTAAACACCATTTTTTTTTATTAGCTTCCCCAAGACAGCCACCAGAAGCGATTATTTGTGTACAGTCAATAGAATGAATATTATAGTGTCAACGTTTATGGCAAACCCGCTAAGTGTTTGCTCCCTTAATATCTCATTTGATTAATCTTCTTCTTAATTTGCTTTATGGCTTTCAGTAATTTGATTAATGATTTGAAAGACTAGTTATCGAGACTATTGAACTCAACACTCAAATCGATATTCTCAACTATTTGTGGAGTATCTACAGTGGTAAACATCTTTAGTTCACCGTGGGCTCTACCGCGGTTGTTTGACAGCTACAATGTCACGATCGCAATCATCTCTGATTGGTTAATGCTCGCTCACTATTGGCCACAATGCATTGTTGCAACAAGAATCGCACAAATTCAGCCAATCAGACCAATAATGATTGATGCAGGTTTTAGACAATCGCCCTACGTGTAATGTCTGCAGGTGATAATAATTGTGCAACTCGTTTGAAATTTTAATATAATTTAAGGGCACACACAAGAGACAAATCCGTCTTTTGTTTATAATAATTATATTAATAATTTATTTATTTAGTAAAAATATGCATCTCATAAGCTCCTTTTTCCAAAGTCAAATAGCTAGTCAAAATTTGGGCAGTAAAGGTAGGGAATCCGTTTCTCCACTATTTATCCGATGGGGCTTGCAAGGTTAAGATTTACACTTCTCTGTATACTGACAATTTCATTTCTTATTTCAGATCTAAACCTAAGTCACAGATCGAATTATTCGTGCATTATTTATACCCGAGAAACAACGATATGATAAAATTATGTGTTAGTAGGCTATATAAAGAAATACAACAATCCAGACCCTGTTATACATAACATTGCCACAGTCATTGCCGCTTCATTTAATAACACCTTCGTAACTCTCTTTTGTTATTAGAGACACATGTTTTAAAGTTTCCTTTACTCGTACATAAAAATTGAACTTCGTAACTTAGTATTTCTTTCTAATTTCTATTATTACAGCAGATAGTATCATCTATTAAGTTGGTAAGCCAATCCAATAATAACAACAGTAAATATGATGTACTTGGTAGTTAACCTGTTGTTCAGTGTGTGTTTTTCCGAGGTAGTAAGTACCTAAAGGCTTTGATTTATGAAAGCAGATTGTACAACAAGGGCACCAAACAAGCCACTTGAGCCGAGTTATAAACACTGATTTTCACTTCGATTGCGAGGAAATGTAACAATATAATATTACTATAAGTACATATCTATAGATTGACCGAAAAGAGTAGGGATTAAATGAGGGTGCTGTAATGAGTTTGTAGGTAGGTATAGGTCGCAACCTCAATACAAGTGCAAAAGTTCACTGGCACCATAGAAATTACATAAATTCTTTCTCATCCATATGTCATTCAGAGAGACTGTTGTTTACCTCTAAATACCTTGTGTATAACAGCATGAAACGCACTTTAGTCCTCTTATAGCCTGCGTAAAATAGAACCTTACGAGCATGAGAAGTGGAAACGTGTTTTTATTTTATTATTATTTTTATTTTCCAAATTCTAAAAATCACGAATGCATGTCATCTATTAGTATAAGAGGATGTCAGCTACTAGTGACTTTATATGAATGTGATAGCTCACATAATTTTACCTTTTTTAATTATAAAACTCTAAGAACATTTGAAAGAACCACTGTTATGCTGATAAATAAATATTTTAATTCAAGTCCATTTATTTATTTTCATCTGATCTGATCAGTTAAATTCACTTTAGGTTAATATAATAATGATTCAATTCATTTTCCTTTCATAACCTCACCTCTCCTTAAGGTGACGCAGGATGCTCGACCAAACCTATTTGCTTTTCACTTGACATTGTATGAGAAAGGTGAGAGGCACGATGATTTTCACCGAAATCAAAGGTTTAGGAAAAGTATTTTTGAGAAAGAACTACTGAGTTTATGTTTGCAAAGTAAAGTTATTTCAACTAATGAATAAATAAACTATGTCTAATGTTAAATTTCTTTAGAATTTTCATACTCCTAATCTTACTTATTTACGCCCAAAGTTGTCATAAATTTAGTGTTAAAATATGAATCTCTTGAGACTCGTAACTTTAAAATCAATATTATTTTCGATGTTTCATATATCAATAAACCTAGATAATGACGAGATAAATCGATATAATACTTAGTTTTGAGCGTACAATATCAAATAATGTCGTAATTACCCTCCTACGTTTGTATGAAGAAAGCTCCGTCCTGAGCCCTCTTAAATGGTGGTTGCAGCAAATGTAATTTATAATTTCCACAAGGGTGAGCAAACGGAACAAAAGTTCATACTAGCACTTAATATAAATTTTATTGGTATAAGAATCAAATAAAATTCCAACATCCACATGGCTACTTTCGTGAGCATGAGTGTTGTATGTCTTTCTGTTTCTGGTATGTACATAGTTAGATTAATTCAAACCTGATATTTCATACCCTATACTTACTAGGTATTCAAAGTAATCTAATAACTCTAATTTGGTCGAATAAGTAAACCTACAGATTCAAAATAGGTTCAATGTTACCTACTTTATCTAGTGGACCAATTAATTATTTATTAGCTGATCCACCCCAGGTCTAATTTTCCAAAATCTTTTCTTTATGTCCAGTAGTAGCTTAGTAGAGAACTCAAATCATATTTGATTATGCAGGGCCTGCGGGTTGATCTATGTCTGTCAGTACATAATACAGACTATTCAGTCGGTAGATAGGTATTCAATGGGTGCATCTGGCAATCGACTCTATTAGTCTCCCTATCACTGTCTATCATTCTCACAACCATACCATGCCTACCATAGACCCAAATCCAAAAATCTTACATTAAATGGTAGGTAATGAAAACACATGCACCTGACACATATTTCAGGCATTCTATCCTTAAATTGTACTAAAATATTACTATGTGTATAGTTAAGTATGTAATTATTTAATTAAAGAAGAATAACTACTCATATTGAGACTATTCAATTCAAAGTTTTAAGACTTTATTTTAGTTACTAGGTAAACTAGATTTGCCTCAATTAACCATAGTAGTATTCAGATGTTTCTTACCTTCTTATTACTGTATTACATAACAATACCTTGAGGTTACAGCCTCCATCATAATGAGGCAGGCCGGGATGGCTTTTTTTTTCTTTTGTATCATTACAACAGGCCTCACACCAAGAGTTACTGTGTTCTTATCCGATCCATGCAGGTACATGACTGCTTCCAATCACAACTTGAAGGTTATGTGCACTTCTCCACCACAGATGCAGGCCAAAACCACTTGTTCATCTCACATTCGTCGACCTCATCGTCAAGTCGGGGTCACAGGGTCGTGGACATCATCAGAAAAGTTGTCAAAACATGAAAAAAATGGTAACAGTTGAATAATCTCGGAAATATTTCATTTAAGTGACACCAGTATCAAGTACATACCTACTTGATTATATCAGACCCCTGTATATAACCCAAATTTTGCACTAAAACCATTGATTGACCCATTGATGTAGATATGACCGTTGTTATTGTAAGATTATTATTTCTATTTTTAACTAAAGCATATGTACATATTTCTTATTTTTAAAATGATTGTTGAATGATTTAAATTAAGACTTGAATAAAATTATATTGTTAACATTACTTCCTAGATAGATAAAGTTAAGTAGATATTCATTCTAAATTTTCACATTTTATTATGCTATGATAATGTACTATAGGTAATAATTTGCACACTCAGTTATTGGTTGAATGTGTTAGATCAAAACAGATTTAAGACCAAATTGTACCACATTCTAGCAAATAAACTCTATTTTTTATATTTCTACACTAGCTCATGTATCAAGTACTTACCTACATAATAATCTAATTGTTTTCTTGATTCTACTTTAATATAGGTAGGTGCCTATTTGGTTTAAAGTATTTCATATCACTTATTACCTTATTTCGATTTTAAAATACAAGGTGTTAGTACTACGGTGCGTTGCATCCAGTCTTAAAATTAATACTAATACTACTTATAACTTCATAGATCAAATCTTGGGCTAGGTATGTCCCTACATAATAATCCATTAAAGCGGTCAGAACAAAACTATAATCCCTTACTTTGAACTCTCAAATAAGTCATAATGCTGATATCTACTTACTATTAATAATTATAGCCTTCACTTACTCTGTTCTAAAAGTATCAATTGGTAATATTGTAACTTATCAAATACCTACTTAGGTATTTTGATGCAGTAATCTAACATTAGGCACTCTTAATATCCACCCATGCTTTAATGAACATCCACTGTAAGAAGGTAAGTACACAGATTCACCGTTTCAATACAACCTATGGATGCATTGGACCCATCGACCTACGTACTTCTGCTTGTTCCAGACAGTGCAAGGTGCTTTCCTCAAACCAATCTCTTGAGTAGTTGCGTTGGAGACAACCCCTCCAACTCGATACAGGTCTACTCAAGTACTCCCAAAGTAATAGTGTAGCACCATTGCAGTTTGTATATATTTCATATTCACTTTGTTATTCGTTCAGGTAGGTTTCTTCATATAATTTCCGATATAAGTACCTAATAAATATGTTGCTATGCGTCTTGTACAGGCACTTTTAACATCTTCCAGGATAGACCCGCATTTTTGGGCATGAATCACATCCAATCTTCTGATATAAACAACCTCCAATCCGGGTTTATTAGTCTTGGGATGACCCTAATATGAATCAAACGCAGTTCCGATGTCCACAGTCTTATATTCAGGTACACTTGTAACATCCACTTAGTTTATATCTAGCTTAATTAATCACCTAGTACTTATATCTCGCTTAATTACTTTTATATCGTCCATCTTTTTTTCTCTCGCTGCGTCCGTCCGACGCCGCTACCACTGTCCCACCTCCACTCACGGGTGACAGATGGCAGGTTTTCTGTGTTGCCTACACTAATGTGATAATTACGTGCTGCCAACCATTAAATAAAATTATCTATGACATGTTCACTCAGAGAAGAAAACCTAACCACTCATTAAGTAAAGACGTCCAATAAGGAAGACCTCCGAAATAAGACACCAATACCCCTCCAATACCTGAGATATTAAGCACTAAAACCGGCGGGGAAGATCTTATTAAATTGGGGGGGCGGGTTAATAGAGAGTAGAGCTGAACCATTTTACAAGCAGCATGTGAAAAATCACATGATTTTTCACAATATGTAACACTTGTTACCTTACTTAAAGTAGCCTGTGAAAAATCACGAAATCTCATACAGTTTGAAAATCTTTGTACATTGCACCCCGATGTATCTTTTAAACACATCGATCCGAGCTAAGACGCTAAAGAGTGTGCGAGCGAGAACATTTGCAAGGCTGTGTTATAAAGAGATAAACATCTAGTTAAATAATTAATGTAGCAAACGATTGTAAGTACTATAAAATTCACTTTCCGTGAAAAAGCATAGTGTGAAATATTAGTGCTATCGATCTTGATCATAATTACTAGTTGAATTAAGTAGCATACAATTCATCTCATCATGACCAACCGATCACCAGTCCACTACTGAGCACTAGTCTCGTCTCAAAACGAGGAGAGTTTAGGCCTTGGTCCGCCACGCTATATAAGCCTAGTGTGAATTGGCAGATTTCATACACCTTTGCGAACATTATGGGGAACTCTCGGGCATGCAGGATTCCTCACGATGTTTTCCTTCACCGTTAAAGCAAGTGATATTTAATTATAATTAAAACTCACATAACACCGAAAAGTTAAAGGTGCCTGACTGGGATCGAACCCCAGGACGTCCCGATTGAAAGGTCGACGTCACCACTAAGCTTGCAAGCAAATTGTAAACGTATGTAGTAAATGCGAAAATTGAGAAAATCACTTTCCATGAAAAATCACTGTTAAGAAAAGAAATTATTGTGAAAAATCACTGTGAAAGTAGCAGTAGGTAGGTACTGCCCATCTCAAATAGAAAGATTGCTGACTCATTCCAGTAGACTCAAATTTTTATGAAGTGGTACCAGTATGGCTCAAAAATACGTTCCCACGATCGGCGAAATGATATTGCTTTGATGTTTTAATGATAAGCTTTTCTTAATGCGAAAATTAATATCTTAGTAGGAGTATTTCTAATATAAGTGCCGCAAATTGGTATTGCGCTGGAACTATGTCATTTTGTCGTCAGCTGAAATAAAAATATAATTATCAGCTCGAAACTTCAGCCTGACTTCAACCTAAAATGGCGGTCACGCGCAATAGCAATTTGCGGGAGTTATATGAAGATTTTTTAATTTACACCTACTTAGGTATTGTTTGAAGAAACGGCTTTTAAAAGCTCCTTTTTATGAAGCAAATGTATAAAATTCCTAACCTTAAAGTTAGGATGTCTTGACAGAGCGTCACTGGTCGTCACTGCATTGCTGTGGCTGAACCATGGCAGGGCCCTCTTTCCCACTGGCCACTAGGGCCCACGATCGATAGGGGCCCATTAATCCCTGCCAGATCACCATTCTATAATCGACTGACCGATATTTTATTACCGAAAAACATATTTATTTCGATAAAATCAAAGGTCAAAAAGGTCCTCTCGAACAAACGACGATAGAGATTGTTAACTAGTCAAGACTGACTTATATCCGACACTCAGCGGCTGCTGGACTATTATCTATTTTCTTTGTCTATACTGAAAATAGTCCTACCTACCTACTCTGTCAAGATCATAGGGGCCCCATTATTGTAATGTGCCCAGGGCCTCCAATAGGTTAAACACGGCGCTGACCATGGCTGAACGATGCGTCTCCGTTGGTCTCTGATAGCTGCCTTCCTTGCGCATTCATGTATGGGGACGTCCATCGCAGTACTCACTTGGTCTATGGTTAACTACGCGACGAAAGGTACCTAAGTAGTTAGGTATTTGGGGTATTTGCCTATTAGGTAAGCCATTGTACTAAAACGTTTCACGAAATCATCGTGAGAGCGTTGCAATGGCGTATTGTTTATTTAATTTAATAACACAAGGTGCGGCGGCGAGTGCTCCCGTCACGCCTTCACTACCAAAACGGACTATTCACTCCGTAATTAATCATTCAGCACGAAGCGTCATGCATATTTTTATTATTAATATTTTTTAGCATCTCTGTGACACCGCCCTATAAAAATATGAGCAACGGAACATCCGCTTTGTTGCAAGAAGTAGGTACTTACTACTTATATGCTTATAGCACAAATTCAGCCAATCACAACAATTGAGATTGTAATAATGATTGATGCAGGTTTAACGAAATCGACCTCCAGATTATGCATTGATGCAAACCTAGCAAGCAGAGTGAACTAGAGTGAGAAATCTCTCGGTTTGATCCTGAATTATTGACATCTGTCAAATATTAGGCTGAGGCTACTTTGGTCCTGGAAAATCAAACAGTCCCCAGCACGGGATTTTTAAGTAACTAAGGTTATTAGGTATCTATATTTTAACATACACTTTTACATTTTAACTAGGTATTTGATAATAATTGACCTAATTTATTGGAATAGTGATTATTAATTACTATATTATGTCCCGCAAGTTGCTAATTACCGTGCCCGCCATTTTAGTGACGTCAGCACTGGACTGAAGTTTCGAGCTGATGGTATATTTTTATTTCGGCTGACGTCAAAATGACGAGACATGGTTCCAGCGCAAAAGCAATTTGCGGGACTTATACTACACTGACACACCTACACATAAAAGCACTTAATTCAAACTTTTTTATTCATGATGATTACCTAACTGATAACAGAACCGCAAGCAATATTTATAAATAAGTAGTATATACCTATCTATTTATAAACAAACTGAATCATAGCCCGGTACCGGGTACGCTTGTGATAAGCGGGAATCACTCGTATTAATTTGCAACAATAGTTAGGGTTGACTCTAGTATCTAGATTTTAAAGTAGGTAACATATTAAGTTTATGAAAAAATGGTCGGTTTTATTCAAACTAATTTAAGTCCCGCAAATTGCTATTGCGCTGGAACCATGTCTCATTAACATCGAAATGACGTCATTTTACGTCAGCCGAAATAAAAATATAAACTGCACTAAAATGGCGGCCACGCGCATTAGCAATTTGCGGGACTTATACTCAAATTGAAATAAGTACGAGTAATTTCTTCTATTTTATTTCGGCTGACGTCAAAATGACGTCATTTTGATGTTAATTAGATATGGTTACAGCGCAATAGCAATTTGCGGGACTTAAGATATAAAAGAGGGCTTAGGCGTCGAGAATAAGACATTTTTTATATATGCAGTTTGTATTTTACAGGGGTGACATGCTCATTTTGTGACCCTATAAATAAATTAGATTAAAAAAAAAGAGTTGTCCACCTTGATTACTTTTAAAGTTGGCAACCCTTACATGCTGACCTCACACAGGTCAATAATGTTATAATAACAACCAGAGGAGCGTTGTATTATCGGGGCATTCTTCGGACCCGTAAAATAGAAATAAAGTTTGCTGGAAAAGACAGAGTTAATAATAATTATTTAACTCTTTAAAAAAACCGAGCAAGTGCGAGTCAGGCTCGCGCACCGAGGATTCCGTACTACAGTCGTATTTTTTCGACATTCTGCACGGTAAATCAAAAACTATATAATGCATGAAAATAAATAAAAATCTGTTTTAGAATGTACAAAGCCCTTTCATATGATACCCCACTTGGTATATTAATCTTACTTTGAAAGTTGAAAATATCTACTAATTTATTTGTTCATTACCACATTTTAATAGTGTGTCATCTGTCTGCCTGCCTGCCTGGCTGTCTGTCTGCTAGCTTTTCACGGCCCATCCATTTAACCGATTTTGATGAAAAATGGTACAGAGATAGATTGCATCCCGGGGAAGGACACAGCTAGGCTACTTATGGTCCCTGAAAATTAAAGAGTTCCCACGGGATTTTTAAATACCTAAATCCACGCGGACGAAGTTGCGGGCATCATCTAGTATAAATAATATATTACTTAGTTAAGTAATCATCATCATCATCAACCGATAGACGTCCACTGCTGGACATAGGTCTCTTTTAGGGACATGCAAACGCCATGGTCTTGCGCCGCCTGAATCCAGCGGCTCCCTGCGACTCGTCTGATGTCCGTCCACCTAGATAAGTAATATACAATATAGAAGGTAGTTAAGTAATCTAAATCTAAATCTAAATCAGCCTGTGCTGTCCCACGTCTGGGCAAAGGCCTCCCTCCGAGTTAAGTAATACAGAATTCAAAATTCAAATATCTACATTTCAAAAATAAAATGACAAAAATACAGTGATGTGGTAACTTTATGCAAAAATAACAATAAAATAAAATAACAGAAACTGCAAACAAAAATACAAGCAACATAATAAATAATAGGTAATTGTTATCAAGCAAAATGATTACGACCTTATTCATAAATTCGACAGCCGATTCAAAATTTATAATGGAAACCATTTAAAACTTAAAATATAATATTGACGCATCTATATTTAAGTATTATCTACGTTTGAACAGATTGGTTCGGGGCCGGGGATTTTCTGCTCTCGTGCGTTTTAATATAAAACAGGGAAGATGTGCCTGAGAAATCATTCTCAACTTGCTCTTAGCAATCAAAGAACTAACGAAGTATTAAAAAAAGCAAAATGTTTGCTAAAATTGCCTTGTGTGTCGTATTTTTGGCGGGAGTCAGTTGCCTGAGCATACCGTATGGAAGACCAGCGTTTTTCTTAGAAGACCATGAAAATTTAATTAACGATGATTTTGAAGATCACTATTTCAAACCTCCTCAAGAATTTGTTTACCCTGTTTATAATACAAGAGTTCGTCGTCAAGCTCGTGGTGTTGTGAATACAAACCCTGATGGTACCACCAATATAATGGCTAAATTGCCTTTGGCTGGCAATGATAAGAATATTCTGAGTGGTATCGGTAGTCTTGGTGGTTTGAAGGATGGTGGTGGCTACAGTTCTGCTACTGGTGGCTTGGCTTTAGACAACGTGTGAGTATTTTAGTTAATCAATAATTTATTTATGTTTGGACTTATGACGTCATTTTATTGGGCACGACATGCTGCTTTGCCGGTAGGATGATAACTAGCCACGGCCGAAGCCGCCCATCAGACGAGACCAGAATATTGGAATTATAAAAGTTCAAACCCGTGCCAGGAATTGAACTTGGGCCCTCCCACTAATATAAGGCTGCAGTGCTTACCACTGCGCCAGGGTATCAAATATTTTCCTTAAAAATACGTAAAATCCATTTAAATTATTGATTAAACTAAAAAGCACGTCAAATCATTGTGACGTCACATGTCAGTATTTTATAGAAGCTCGCATACTAAATAAGCGCGTTTTGATGTTTAATAAAAAGATACTGATTTGACTAGGAAGTTGTCACACACCGGATTATTATATGTACCTACCTACCTACAATTTGTTAAAAAAAACAATTAAACTTTACAAGTATTTTTGAATCGTCAGCTGCATCCAAATGCCTTACCTACCGAGAAGAACCGAAACTCGGCGGTTGCTCTTTTCAAAGATTTGATTTTGATCACGTTTTCCAGAAATGGCCACGGACTGAGTCTCACCGGCAAGCACATCCCATCCTTCGGAGATCAGCTCACAGCAGCTGGGACGGCCAAGCTTTTCCACAACGACAACCACGACCTGTCCGCCAATGCCTTCGCCACCAGAAGCTTTCCCAACAACCCAGTCATCCCCAACTTCAACACCTATGGTGGTGGCGTCGACTACATGTACAAGTAAATACCTACCTTTTTAGGATTCCGTACCTCAAAAGGAAAAAATTAATCCTTAAAGCATCACTTTGTTGTTTGACGCCTGTCTGTCGCGTCTGTAAAAAAAACCTACCTATAGGGTACTTTCCCCTGACCTAGAAAAATGAAATTTGGCAGGTAGGTAGGTTTTACAGCATAAGTAAAGGAAAAAATCTGAAAACCATGAATTTGGACCACACTTATAGCACAAAAATAAATTAAAATGTGTTCACGAAAAAATCACTGTACCTACCTACTAAATCACGTTATTTGTTTGTTTGTTGTTTGTACGATGGTACGGAACACGTACGCATCAGCTACTTTATAATAAAGGTAGTGAATAGTGATATGTACGATTTATTTTTCTTTCAGCAACAAAGTAGGTGCATCCCTTGGAATGGCTCACACTGACCTCCTGAAGCGGACAGACTACTCAGCAATGGGCAGAATGAATCTCTTCCGTGACCCCACGTCTTCCTTAGACTTCAACGCCGGAGTCTCCAAATCCATATCGCCATACATGCCTAGTCAGTCATGGCAACCGTCAGCTGGACTATCTTTTAGTAAATACTTCTAGATCTAACTTACTCATCATCATGTGCCTACTTCGAAACGAAGTTTGGAGTCATCATGCAATGATTAATTATTAGATTCGTTTTAATTAGGTAGAATAAAGTATTTCCATTATTTGTTAATGAATACTTAAGTACTTGAGTATTAGACCAAATATTTCTTTGTTCCTCAGAATGATCTGATTCTTTCAATTTAACAGGCAATAGTTATGATCATTTTCGTCAATAATTAGATATAATGCGTAAAAAATGACTTCTCACGTGCCATTTTAACTTTTTGTGTCAAATTTCATGTTAAAAGTAAGATTTTCGTCCTTATTACCTTACATCTAAGTAATCATAAGGTCATTATTGTAAGAATTAAGTATTAAGTTCGCCTAATTATCATTAGGTTTTAATTAAATTCTTGTCTTGAAACAACACATTGTTTTTATTCTCTTTACATTATTACCCCTTTTTAACCGACTTCCAAAAAGGAGGTGGGGGGAACATTAGTCATTTAACATGGCTAATATTCTTTTTTTTTTTTAAGTTTTCCCACTCTAGTTCACTCTGGGGTAGCTATCCAACTGCGGCAGTGGGCCAGCAGTTGCAATATCACAGAGTCCATTAGATGGGACCACTCACCACGCCCGCGGTCGAGCAATTAGCGATCATTTATCTTTGCGCCTCTGTCAAAACTGTGTCGTTCCACCGAAAACATTTTGAAATACGCCATAATTAGGGATCGTTTAGGGTTGCCATCTTGTATCTTCTTTAATATTAGCGTCACTCAGAAAAATAGAATAGAATAGAATATATTTTTATTCAAGTAAACTTTTACAACCTTACATAAATTAAAACTACCGTGGTAAATTAAAACTACCTGACTATTCATAAGCACTTTTAAAAAGTTTACATGAATAAAAAAACTTTCTATTCTATTCTACAAGAAATATTGTAAGGAAAAAATAAAGATTTTTTTTTTTTTTTTTTTTTAACTTTTACAAGTGCTTTTGAATCGTCAACTAGTTTAATTTACCACTGGTTCCGAATGCCGTTCCTACTGAGAAGAATATAAACATCCCATAAGTGCAGTTAAATATTAATCACGACGCAAATAGGCTTATCGAGAGTACCTTTTATAATACCCTAACTGCAATATTAACTTGATTAGGGCACAATTGCTATTGCAACCTGAGTCAAAATGGCGAACTAAACAGAAAAAGCCGTTCGAGTCTCGAGTAGGTATAGGCGCAGTTCTTGCAATTCACGAAGGCGTGTGAAATTTACTTGTGGTTACGTCGTATACATCGATATTGCGGAAGTGTGCGTGCATGCGGACCAATCAGTCGCGAGCAAATGCTCGTATACGCACACATTTACTTTACCTTACTTATACCGATAGAATAGAATAGAATAGAATGGTTTTTTATTCATGTAAACTTTTTACAAGTGTTTATGAATAGTCAGGTAGTTTTAATTTACCACTGAAGCAGAACCAGCAAGAAACTCGGCGGTTGCTCTTTTTAATTTTTCAATTTACAATGTTATTATACCGTACTATACAAGCCATTGCAGCCCCGTGCATTGCTGGAGCGAGTCAAATCCACGTTTTTTTATCGTTTACATAGTCTGCGACTGTATAATATGCTTTTTTTAGGAGCATACTTTTAACACATTTTTTAAACTTGTGTAAAGGCAAGTCTTAAATTGCTTGTGGCATTTAATTATAAATTATTACACTCATTCAGACAAATGACTTTCCCACCTTCCAGAGGCGGAGCGCAGGAGTAGCTAGCTTATTTTTGTTTCTAGTTTGCCTATCATGGAGATCACTGACTTTTTTGTAACTGTGAATGTTTTGTCGTACAAAAATTATATTATTGTAAATATATTGGGAAGCTACTGTAAGAATACCTATTTCCTTAATATTTAAACACAAGCATGAGCTACTTCCCTTCGTGAAATGCAAGACCTATACCTATCATAGATGTAGAAAACACATCGTGAACTGTGTGGTCTACAAAGCGTCAACCCTAACGTATCATTTGATTAATTTGACCAGTCGAGAACTTTTGTAGGTACGTCAAGAATTGGGTTCTTAGACGATTTTTCCCATTGATAAAGGTTGACGCGGGAAGCCTCTGTTGCTAATTATGCACGGTTATGTGTTAAACTTATTTAATTATATGATTAGCCTGCTCTAAGTCAGATGGTTCGAAGACTTCGAACGTTTTTGGCCGTGATTGATGAGAGATGTATCTTTTTTTTATTGTATTTTTATAATATTTTACTAGCTGATGCTCGCGACTTCGTTCGCGTGGAATTAGGTGTTTTAAAAATCCCGTGGGAACTCTTTGATTTTCCGGGATAAAAAGTAGCCTGTGCCAATTACGTCACAACGGTGCAACTGACTGACGTGATTTTTTGCATGGGTAAGTAATAAGTATATATATAAAGACCTGGAGAGTAATAGGCTACTTTTATCCCGGAAAATCAAAGAAGTCCCACGGGATTTTTAAAAAACCTAATTCCACGCGGACGAAGACGCGGGCATCAACTAGTAATGTATAATTAATACCTAACTAAATAAAATATCTTAGTATTGTGACCTTACACATTTATTATGTCTGTGGGGGTCTTTTAGGTACTCAGTGAGTCTTTCCTTGAGAGTTATCACTACCCCTATTATAAATACGAAAGTGTGTTTGTTTGTTGGTTTGTTGGTTTGTCCTTCAATCACGGAGCAACGGATCGACGTGATTTTTTGCATGGTCCCGGCTTACTCACGTGTGTAGTCGACTTTAGCCCGACTAGTTTCGAACCCATCCGGGGTCCTTTTTCAAGGGAGTCCGTCCGCGCACGCCGCACGTGAGTAAGCCGGGACAGATAGTATTTATAATGGAAATCACTCACGGTAGTTTAAACGCTAAAATAGGTATACCTAGTTTAAAACCTGGAGAGCGACATAGGCTACTTTTTATCCCGGAAAATCAAACAGTTTCTACGGGATTTTTAAAAACCTAAATCAACGCGTCCGAAGTCGCGGGCATCTGCTAGTTTTTATAAAAATTAAGCATTTTCTGAAGCTTAATCGATGGTGTCAATTTTTTTTTTTTTTTTTTTTTTTTTTTTTGTGCCTTATCATGCGATCAGTCGATGGACTATGAGCAGATTGGTTGGAGGACTGGTTGGCGTGATTGGAGACAACTTCCCCAGCGGGAAAACTCCATGGGTCTCAGCTAATTATCCAGTATATGCTTTCTCTTTAGTCGACGAATCGCCTGCGGCATTGTCAACTGCACTGCCAGACGATTTGGATGGTTAGTAAGTCTTGTTTTGTAGTTGCAACTATAGCTTCTAATCTCTTCCTTTACTGTGTTGATATTTAAGTGCTCATGGAGTTCCGATATCTGCAGGAACCATGGCGCGTTGGATAGTTGTTTCAAAATGTAATTTTGAGCTCTTTGTACAATTTGAATATTGGAGTCACATGCTGATCCCCAGAGCTCAATGCCGTATGACCATATCGGCTTTATTATTGTCTTGTATATCAGGAGCTTGTTGTCTAGGGAAAGCCTGGAGTTCCTTGAGAGCATCCAGTACAGTCCTCTATATCGGTGATAGATCTCATCCCTCTTGGCTTGAACATGTTTTTTCCAGGTGAGCCTTCTGTCTAGGTGCATGCCCAAGTATCTAACACTGTCACATTGCGGAAGCTGATTGTTCCGCAGTGAGACTGGAGGACAGTTTCCTCGACGAAGAGTAAATGTTATATGGACTGACTTTGTACCGCTAGCTTTTATTCTCCATTTCGACAGCCATTTGTCAATCTCGTTTAGACCACGTTGTAGAATAGCCGAAGCTTCGTCAGGATTTTCACTGCGAGCAAGTACAGCGGTATCATCTGCGAATGTAGCCACAGTAACATCGTCAATTCGAGGTAGGTCACTCGTATAGATGGTGTAAAGTACAGGACCTAGCACTGAGCCCTGTGGCACACCAGCTGTAATTGGGTGAAACGAAGAGGTGTATTCGGCTTCCTTGACTTGAAATATCCTATCAGTCAGGTAAGATTTCAATAATCCGAAGAATGTATGAGGTAGTAGCGATTTAATTTTGAACAATAGTCCTGTATGCCACACTTTATCAAATGCTTGCTGCACGTCAAGGAATGCAGAAGAGCAGTATTCTTTATGTTCAAGTGCATCTCTAATTGTTCTGCATACCCTGTGTACCTGTTCGACAGTTCCATGATGCTGCCGGAAGCCAAATTGATGGTCTGGAATGATACATCTTGAGCAGAGTTCCTTCATAAGTCTCTGCAACACAACTTTTTCACAAATTTTTGATGTCACAGGTAGTAAACTGATTGGCCTGTATGAGGTTACTTCATGGACAGGTTTACCAGGCTTTGCTATCATTATAATTTGTGAGACCTTCCATAGTGCTGGGAAGTAGCCAACACGAATGATGCCATTAAACAAAATGGTGAGGAACACAATACCTTTTTTGGGTAATTCTGATAGGACTTTTTTATCAATTAGATCAAAGCCAGGCGCTTTCTTGCTATCCATACGTTTTATTATGTTGATAACCTCACTTGGGTTTGTTGGCGTAATGGGCATATCCAATTGAAAAGGCTGACCGAGGACGTCTTCTATTTCTGTTTCATCAGTGTCAGGATCAGTTTCATTTGGCGTGAATATTTGGGCCAGGTGGTTTCCAAAGGCATCAGCTTTCTGTTGCTGACTTCTAGCCCATATGTTGCCCTCCAATCTGAGTGGTGGCTTAGGGTCTGCAGGCTGATTTAGGTTTTTGCAAGCACGATAAAGGGAGTAATTAGTAGCACTTGTTGCTGTCAACGATTCCAGATATGATTTTGTTAAAGTATCCTTTGATTTAGCTATGGTGTCTTTAAGGTCCTTAATTGCTTTGTTAAGTACTGTTTTGTCTTCTGGATGTCTACTATTGTGCCATACTCTGCGTAGTCTTCTTTTTTCCAAGATTTGAAATTTAATTTCCGATGGAACTGCATTGTGTCTTGGTGAAGAATTGGAGATTTCTGGTGTACACTTCCAACAAGCTGACTGAATTGTGGTCATAAACTTAGTAGTAGCAATATCAATGTCTTCCTCCGATTTGAGCGCTATTTCTAATTGAAGCTCATCATTAACTATACTACGAAACGCTTCCCAGTCCGTTCTTTTGTTGTAAAGTTGTAGCCTTTTCATGTTGGTTATTGCTTGGGCACTCATGGTCAGTATCACTGGGATATGATTAGAGGAACCATCTAAGGTTGAACTAATTGTGAAGAAGAGTCGAGACAGTCCCTTAGATATGAAGAAGTCTAGAACATCAGGCAGTCTATTTGGGTCTGTAGGCCAGTGTGTGGGTTCTGGTGTTGCAATAGTAATAAGGACGTTTTTATCCACACTCTTCTTTAGTTCTCTTCCTCGAGTGGTTACTAGCCTGGAGCCCCAATGGAGGTGCTTGGCATTCCAGTCACCACCAACAACAAAGCGATTTCCAAGGCTACCAAAGAACTTTGAAAATTGCTCTTCAGATATTCTATGCTTTGGTGGACAGTAAACAGCTGAGATATTAAAATCGCCATTTCTGTCTGAGATAGATACTGAAGTTGCTTGGATTTCTTCAGTACTGTATTGTGGTAGTTCGTAGTGCTCTATTGTTGTTTTTATGATGACTGCTGTTCCTCCATGTGCAGTTCCATCTGGATGATTTGTGTTGTAGATATTATATCCTTTTATCTTTATCAGACTGCTACTAACAAAGTGTGTTTCTGATATAAGAAGAATATCAAGTTTGTGCATATGAAGTAGTATTTCTACTTCATCTTTGTTAGGAGATAGTCCATTTATGTTCCAGGTACCTATTTTAAGACCTATTTTGTTGTCTTCGAAATTAACGTTGTTATGAGTTGTAGTAAAGTACTCATTTGTTGTAGGAGAAAATCAATTTTTTCAGATTGCTTGATAAACATGTGTTCTAATATTTTATATGAATTTGATTGTGTATCTGACTCTTGTGGCTTTGAGTTGGTAGCTTCAGCATATGTTTTCTTTTCTTTTGTGTTTCGATTGGGTGGTGGTCTGCTATTGACAGAATTCAAGTTAATTGGATTAGATTTTATATTGTTACTGTCTTTGTATGTTTGGTCTTGCCTTTGTTGTGTAGGATATTGTTTTTTGGTTTTCCTATTGAGGATTTCCTTGTACACCTCACACCCTTTGTAGTTAGCTGGATGAGGACCCAGGCATAGAGCACACATGGCTGGTGTATTTCGATCAGTCTTTGTGCAAGTTGAGGTTTTGTGAGCTCCTGCGCATTTGACACAGCGGTAGGGTTTCATGCAGTAGTTTTTTGTATGTCCATACTGTTGGCATCTTTGACACTGCACCACTGTTTTTCGTTTCCTTGGATCTTCTATGATTACTGTCTGGTGGTATATGACCTTTAAATCTTTAACTTTCTTATTATTGGGGCCAGGTAGAAGATTTGCGAAGAAAGTGGTGGTAGGTTTCTTTTCAGGGCCAAACTTTGCATTTATTATTTCTCCTGTCACTGTATTTCCTGTTTCCTCAATAGCTTCCTTAATAGCATGAAGAGGGGTTGTATAGTGTAAGTTTCTTATTACTATTCTGTAATTTCTATTATCTTTCCTATTAAATGTGTGTCCAATCAAACTATTTTCTCGAATTACAGATATTAACATCTTGTATGTATCAGCATCATGGGTCAAAATTTTTAATTGATTTCTGTTGATAACTTTGTAATTAAACTGAGATTTATCTGCAACTGATTCCAGGAGTTGAGTTAGTTTATTCAGATCTTCAATACCATACAGGATAATAGGTGGTGGTTTGCTGGGCTTCTTTGTCTTTGGTTCATTTGACTGTTCTTCAGATAAATCAACAACTAATCCACTAAAGCTGTTGCTTGTTTCAATTTTATCTGGCGAGGGTGAGCTTTCCATTTTTTTTCTTTTTGGGTTTCTAATCAGGGGTACTCTTTGCCAGTCAGGAGGCGGTGCAGATGTATCTTTATGAGGTTCTGCATCAGTACAGTGGATCTGTTGGGGAGCTTTGGTAGATGACTCCTCACTACTAGAGCAGGGTAGACTGCTCATAGACATGCTCCTTGTTCTCGATATAAACAAGCTAGGATGGAAGGCTTGCTGAACTAGTCTTTTTCCAGTAACATTTACAGGCACCGGAGCCTGGTTACTCACTCCAGTGGTGTCTTCGGTAGCAGATTTCACACTCTCAGGCCCGGGTACCGGAGAGCGCCGGGGGTTAGCCGGATCGCATGACAAAACGCATTCTCTATTACTTGACATTTCATAATAAGGGGGGGGTTGGGAAGACACCAGCAGCACTTTCCCAAGGTACTACTGCCACAATTTTAGAGGGTATTTAGTGCCTCAGGGCTTGTGGTAGCCATGGACAGGTTAGTTAACCGCCGCCTGTTGCTCGGCGTTGTCTGCTCGTTTAGCACCACCCAGGGGACACGTGTAGGGTGGGCCTTGTTCGAGGAAAAGGTGGTAAGTCCTACGGACGCGAGCGACATCGTCCCCCAAATGTCATGGTGTCAATTTAATGGCCAATAACTTGGTCACGGCTATTAATGGCATCCTATATTATGTGACTCGTCAAACGTCAATTCAAGGTGTTCATTAGCATAGGCAGCGTCACAGTTTTTAAATGTTGTTTTAGGGGTCCGTATTGTTGTAAAGGAATGCAACCCTAGGTTTATAATCTGTTGACAATGTTTTTTTTTTCCCACTCTGTGACTTTTTCTAATCGGTGGTGACGTGTTTGAAATCTAGTAAAATCATTGTTAAATTTATTAGTCTTTCCAATACACTTTATATAGTAATTGAGTTAATGTGTTTTATTACGACCACAATCAGTAAATTCTTTCACGTATCTCTAGTCTATCGTCCGTAAAGAAACCAGTCCTCGAGTCGGAAGGCGCACCTTTGTGTTCCTGGTGTGCCTCAGACGGTGTGTAGGGACTTCATTGGTCCCCTGAGGTGGGTCCTCAGCAGGCGCCGCTGGCTGGGTTGCGCGAACGTGTTTGGCCCCGTAGCCCAGCCACCAGGCGATGCGTGGAACATCGTGGGGTTTTAGTCGGTAAGAGTCCGACATAACCTCCGCACCTCCCCGGGTGCGGTGGCATCCATGAGGATTTCCCCACGGAAAAAGAAAAAAAAAAGGAGTCCGTATCTCAATAGGAAATAAGTAGGCTTAATTTTTTTTTTTCATTTATTTGTAACCAACAGCGTTACAGATAATATAATTTTACATGATATCAGACTTAAAATAAGGCCAAATAGGATTACAATTTTGTTTAACAGATTACATAGGTAGGTACTTAAAAAATAGTTAATACCTAATTATTACAGTACGTTTGAAAAGACTAAATAATTTAAGCAAGCTTTACAATATAATAATGTGAAATCAATATCAATTAACTAGTAAAAATACCTAGTAGGTGATTCACAACATATGCATGTGTGTTATTTTTTTTTTTTTAATCCGACTGGCGGTTAGCACTCCAACAAAACATGCACGCACCTCTAAATTTTCGGAGTTATGTGCGTTTAGAGAAATTAATTATCACTTGCTTTAACGGCGAAGGAAAACATCGTAAGGAAACCCTGAGAGTTCTCCATAATGTTCTCGAAGGTATGTGAAGTATATATAGCCAATCCGTACTTGGCCAGCGTGGTGGACTATGGCCAAACCCTTATTATACCGAGACGAGACCCGTGATTTACTGTAGTGAGCTGGCTCTGGGTTGATCATGATGATGATGATTATTATTATTATTATTGAATTAGAACGGCCGTAAAGCCAATAACACTAATTAAACTACGAGTACAAACGAACATAAACATACTTACAAAAAGTGTTAAAATTATAAATTTTAAAAAGCAAAATTATAAATTTATCCTTCCAAGATGATGATCCTTCCAAGTTACGGAACCTTCGGTGCACAAGTGCGATTCACCCTTGGTAAGTTTTTGAATGAAGTTTTTTATTTATTAGCCGATCTATCACACCTTGATGAGACCTTGCTTAAATTTTACATAATAAGTATCTAGCAGACAAGTCGGCATCATTGAAAGGAAGTGATGACAAGTTTACACGTAGGCAGTATGTTATGTTATGTAACAGAATCTAAATATATAATAGGGAAAGGTGTCTGTCTGACTGACTGACTGATCTATCAACGCACAGCTCAAACTACTGGACGGATCAGGCTGAAATTTGGCATGCAGATAGCTAATATGACGCAGGTATCCGCTAAGAAAAGATTTTTGAAAATTCAACCCCTAAGGGGGTGGATAGGGGTCTGAAATTTTTGTAGTCCACGCGGATGAAGTCGCGAGCTTAAGCTAGTATACCTTTTATAATAGTGCCTTCAGCCCATTACATTATGTTGTGCTAACAACTAGCACACAAGATCAAGCCAATCCTTATGTTTCATCCCCGATGCAAAATTAATTAATTACTTCTATTATAGTTCACAGATTTTGTGGGGAAGAAACATTAGGAAAACTGTAGTGCACGCTAACTGTTACTCTTCATCTCTTCTTCATCATTGATTGACATTAAAGCATAGATCATTATCTCTACATAGTATAAAATAAAGTCGCCTCCCGCTGTCTGTATGTATGTATGTTCATACGCGTAGAACTTTTAAACTACGCAACGGATTTTAATGCGGTTTTCACCAATAGATAGAGTAATTCAAGAGGAAGGTTTATAGGTAAGTTTTATTCTCAAAAAATTAGAGGTCCCTAGGGAAATTGAAATTATGTGGATCAGGTCGGAAAAAATCCTCTCATTTGAGCGTTTCCGAGGCGTGCGCTGCTTCAATGGTCAAAGTTACACGAAAACAATGTATGGTGAAATTGTTTCTCTTAAAAAGTTCTAGAAAAAAGTCTTCGACAGCATATATGTATCTTTTAAGGTTGTATAGATATATAGGTCTTATTTTTCGTTTTTAGTGCTGTCAGTATTTAAGCGCCATCTATGAAAATTTTATCGAACGTTGCCCTGAAACTTCCTCATTGTAGTCTTCTATAAATATATAAAAGGAAAAGGTGACTGACTGACTGACTGACTGACTGACTGACTGAATGACTGACTGATCTATTAACGCACAGCTCAAACTACTGGACGGATCCGGCTGAAATTTGGCATGCAGATAGCTATTATGACGTAGGCATCCGCTAAGAAAGGATTTTTGATAATTCAACCCCTAAGGGGGTGAAATAGGGGTTTGAAATTTGTGTAGTCCACGCGGACGAAGTCGCGAGCATAAGCTAGTTGGGTATAATCACTCAGAAATTTATTAATTTAGTCCATAGTGTCATCGTTATAAATGTCAACTCTCAATCCTTCACCGTCCAGCCCACTATAGAGCATGGCTTTCCTCTCAGAAAAAGACGGGCGGGCAAGTTAGTATATATATCTATTGTCGATCGACCGGTGCCTCAAGAAATCACCTTAATCTAACAACAGAATCTAAGGTCTCAGTCATTAAAACTCGGAATTAACCAAAGCATTCACAGTCGAAAGCGAAGGGGGTTGCCCAAATTATCCAAACAACAATGCCTCACCGCACCAACCTGTAATTTCCTTTTGGTGCTCACACAATTGGCTACACTCTCCAGCTATTGTTATTTGGATACCTACGTAACGACGATTTTGACGACCTCCCTGGCGCAGTGGTGAGCGCTGTGGTCTTAATAGTGGGAGGTCCCGGGTTCGATTCCTGGCAGGGGTTTGGAATTTTATAATTTCTAAATTTCTGGTCTGGTCTGGTGGGAGGCTTCGGCCGTGGCTAGTTACCACCCTAAGCAAAGCCGTGCCGCCAAGCGATTTAGCGTTCCGGTACGATGCCGTGTAAAAACCAAAGGGGTATGGGTTTGATAAAAACTGCCATACCCCTTCCAGGTTAGCCCGCTGTCATCTTAGACTGCATCATCACTTACTACCAGGTGAGATTGCAGTCAAGAATAGAATAGAATAGAATAGAATGTTTTTTTATTCATGTAAACTTTTTAAAAGTGCTTATGAATAGTCAGGTAGTTTTAATTTACCACTGGTTCGGAATGCCGTTCCTACCGAGAAGAACCAGCAAGAAACTCGGCGGTTGCTCTTTTTAATTTTTCAATTTACAATGTTATTATACCGTACCTACTATACAAGCCATTGCAGCCCCGTGCATTGCTGGAGCGAGCGAGGGCTAACTTGTATCTGAATTAAAAAAAAAAAAAAGTAGGTACTTAGGTACGTAGGTATACGTGCCTATACATTCTGCATCGAACTTCAAACACAAACAAAAATTAGCAAGATTGCAGTGAACGCGGCACGTCTTTCATTTTTTAGTAAATATTAATTAAGGTCATTAATTAGCAGAAGACGTTGAATGCCAAAAGATGAACACAAAAAGAATAGGTCTAATACCTATGTTCCTTGAAATTATTTTATTAAAAGAAACGCCATTATATTTTCGCGACTTCCTCCGCGTGGACTACTTGAATTTCTAACCCCTATTTGACCCCCTTAGGAATTGAATTTTCAAAAATCCTTTCTTAGCGGATGTCTACGTCATAATAGCAATCTGCATGCCAAATTTCAGCTCGATCCGTCCAGTAGTTTGAGGTGTGCGTTGATAGATCAGTTAGTCAGGTTTTCCTTTCATAAAATACCTACACAGCAAAAGAAAAATTAGCTACGACTTACTAGGCTGTATGGTCTACGACCTTTGCCTTTCCTGCGGGGGATGAAAGATTGCAGTCCAGGAAAAAGCTATGATAGCAAACAGCGGTGATTGCCTAGTGGTTAAGACGGGTGGGAAGCAACGGAATCACGGAGGAGAAAAAAAAACCGGCCAAGTGCGAGTCAGGCTCGCACACTGAGGGTTCCATACTACAGTCGTATTTTTTCGACATTTTGCACGATAATTCAAAAACTATGATGCATAAAAATAAATAAAAATCTGTTTTAGAATGCACAGGTAAAGCCCTTTCATATGATAGCCCACTTGATGTAGTTATCTTATTTCGAATATTGAAAATACTAATTATTAGTTCATGACCACAATTTTTTTTTTGTGTGATCTAACCCTAAATTCACGGTTTTCAGATTTCAGCGTTTAAACTACCGTGAGTGATTTCCATTATAAATACTATCTGTCCCGGCTTACTCACGTGTGTAGTCGACGTTAGCCCGACTAGTTTTGAACCCATCCGGGGTCCTTTTTCAAGGGAGTCCGTCCGCGCACGCGCCGCGGTTTTCAGATTTCCCCTAAAGCCAGCTATAAGACCCACCTACCTGCCAAATTTCATGATTCTAGATCAACGGGAAGTACCCTGTAGGTTTCTTGACAGACAGACAGACAGACAACAAAGTGATCCTATAAGGGTTCCGTTTTTCCTTTTGAGGTACGGAACCCTAAAAACGGAAAGCTTTTCGTTAGAACCAACAAGACACACGAGAAAAAGCTTGTTCGTTGCACTAATCGTAAGCTGATTCCACCAAAGTGACACGAGAGCCGTTGAATCGGCTTGTCAATTTACATTGTCGTAAGTAATTCCACATTCTCGGGCGATGCGAGGCGTTATAATGACAGGAGGATGACGTATGGATTCGTCGCTTACGGCGTATGGAGGCGCGCGCCGGCGGCCTCTTCAAAGAGGTGGCCTCCTTTGATGTTGCCGCGGTGCCGCGCCCAGTGCTGCGCGCCATGGGAGAGTTGCGTTCTATCGATATTGTGTCGATAAATAATTAGTATTACTAATTAGCCCAGTGAATTTCCTCGCATTAAGTAGTTATAATGCGTAAAAAACGCCTCTTCACCATTTTAACATTATGCGTCAAATTTCAAAAGTACGATTTTAGAGCCCTCGCCCACGGCGACTTTTTGTAGCGATGCTGTCGCGCGTTTACTAAACGCACGCCAGCATCACTACTAACGCGTGTTAGTCGCATTTGCAACGTGCTACTGCATCGCGACTGTATCGATGCAAACGCGCGACTTTGTCGGATGACATCGGGGGAAGAACGGAGGGAGGGTGGCGCGTGAATAGAGAACCGAGCATCAGTGCAACATTTTTTCTCGTTTGCATCGACACAGAAGCGCGACAATATCGCGTTTGCATCGCGACTGAATCTGAGACCTGAGATCTGAGATATCTGAGATATCTGATAATCTGAGATATTTAAAAGGCGGTCACTGAAAATCAGCGTTGGGGCATCTGGTACCTCAGATATTTGCTCTAGAGGTTTGTGTCTGAGGGGCCCGACGTCTCAACACAAGCTGAGTGGCCTACCTGTTCGAGGTGTTGCACTGCTGTACAGGACGATATTGCCTACACCATGTACCACCTATATACCTCGAATAAACATTATTCTATTCTATTCTATTCTATTCTAGACCGTGGGCGAGGGCACACAGCTAGCGACCGCTTCGCGTCTGTATCGATGCGGACGCGCGACAGCATCGCTACTGTATCGCTACAAAAAGTCGCCGTGGGCGAGGGCTCTTAGTCCTTATTTTAAAGGTTCTGCATTCTAGCGTTCTGGTTACATCCTGTATATACCTAGCTGTGGTAGTTTTCCTTTAACTCCGTTGTAATAATTGTGTCCTTACCTAATATTATGTATCAACTTATTACTACCCTAACCAAAAATAATAATCATTTAGCTAGCAATAAAGCCAGCAACAAGCATTTAGCTGGCAGGAGGGGAAGGGACACTTGACTCTAACAAAAATTTAGCTCTTTTAGGGCGTTTGTGCACTCATCCGTGATTTCACAGATACGTCGAAAAATACGAATAGAATGTACCTACGTATTTGTAAGACGGTTTGAAGAACACGGATGAGTGCACAAACGCCCTAGGGCTTAATCCACCATACTAATATTATAAATGCGAAAGTGTGTCTGTCTGTCTGCTAGTTTTTCACGGTCCAACAGCTTAACCGATTTTGAAAAAATTTGGTACAGAGTTAGCTTACATCCCACGAAAGGACTTTTATCCCGGAAAAACAAAGAGTTCCCACAGGATTTTTAAAAACCTAAATCCACGCGGACGAAGTCGCGGACATCATCTAGTATTTTATAAAAAGATCCCTTATTCAAAAAATTGTTTTCTGCCACTTTACGTGTAGGAGACTTACCCTAAAAAAATTTTTTCAAGATTTTTGTACTCATGCCAAATTACAGTTTTCTAGTTTCTAGTAAGTAACTAAACTAAAGCAGCGGACAGACGGACATGTTGAAACTCTAACGGCGGTTACGGATCCGATCCGAGTCCGAGAAAATACGTTCTTTTTTGTTTTCTATGGTTACTTATGAATGACATAATTAAGTCGTAGATAATCTCACGCTGGTATTCTCACGGATGACGGATAGAACTCGGATAACGGAAGGGCAGTGCGTAATCTCCGTAAGGGTTACTTGTTTAAGCTACGGAACCCTAAAAAACAAATCGAATAAACTTATCGATCGTGTAATAATTCATCGATATCGATACTCACCTGTGTCGCAGCACAGAACATGGTAATAAAACGAATGGGGCACGTATTTTGACGTGGCGCGGCGCTTCTGGTCCCGCCTCTCGCTCGTGTAAATGGCTCCGTCCCTCTCGCACCAACGAAGGTGTCTGGGAGGCTATTATAGCTTACAGTAGGGCTGTCGGGAGATCAAAGTTGATTAGATTCAGGTATTGTTAGGTTCAGGTTAAAAAATCAACTAAAAAGTTTATAGCTAGGAAATATAAATCTCTGAGAAATAGTGACAAATACCTACAAACTTATTAACTAGGTAGGTATAGTAGGTATAGGTATTGTTTTTTAATCTAAATATATAAAAGGAAAAGGTGACTGACTGCCTGACTGACTGACTGACTGACTGACTGATCTATCAACGCACAGCTCAAACTACTGGACGGATCGGGCTGAAATTTGGCATGCAGATAGTCATTATGACGTTGGCATCCGCTAAGAAAGGGTTTTTGAAAATTCAACTCCTAAGGGGGTGAAATAGGGGTTTGAAATTTGTGTAGTCCACGCGGACGAAGTCGCGAGGATAAGCTAGTAATCTATAGATTTCGCACTAATAAACAGTTAACTACCTATATCAAAAGCGTCACTCAGAAAAATCGGTATGATTTACATAATACTAGCGGATGCCCGCGACTTCGTCCGCGTGGATTAAGGTTTTTGAAAATCCCTTAGGAACTCTTTCATTTTCCGGGATAAAAAGTAGCCTATGTCACTTTCCTGGTCTTTGACTATAGCCATGCAAAAAATCACGTTGGTTCATTGCATTGATTCATTGATTTTTTGCATGGCACCTGAAGAGCGACATAGGCTACTTTTTATCCCGGCAAATCAGAGAGTTCCTACGAGATTTTAAAAAATCTGAATCCACGCAAACCAAATCGCAGGCATCAGCTAGTAATTTTATAATATCTAGTACTAGCCTAAGTACGTCCCCCTCGAGGTCTTTAACTATACCCAGTGCATGCAAAAAATTACGCTAATCCGTTGCTCCGTTACGGCGTAATTGAACGACAAACCAACAAACAAACCGGCCCGCATTTATACCTTCTGCTAGCTGATGCCCGCGACTTCGTCTGCGTGGATTTACGGTTTTCAAAATCCCGCGGGAACTCTTAGATTTTCCGGGATAAAAATAGCCTATTTGTTAATCCAGGGTATAATCTATCTCCATTCCAAATTTCTGCCAAATCCGTCCAGTAGTTTTTGCGTGATTAAGCAACAAACATCCAAACATCCACACTTTCACATCCATACTAATCCATACTAATATTATAAATGCGAAAGTGTGTCTGTCTGTCAATCTGTCTGCTAGCTTTTCACGGCTCAACCGTGCAACCGATTTTGACGAAATTTGGTACAGGGATAGCTTGCATCCCGGGGAAGGACATAGGCTACTTTGTATCCCGGAAAATTGAAGAGTTCCCACAGGATTTTTGCAAACCTAAATCCACACGGACGAAGTCGCGGGCATTTAGTTTATAATATTATATTAGGATAAGAATATTATGGGTAGTTAGTGATGTGACAACCCTAGCATATAGCTCGCTGGCTTCGCTATAAATTATGGTGCAATAGTAGGTATTCTTTTGGTGCCTTGCCTCGGTGCCTCGGTTAGGTTAGGGCGAATCGATCTGACAGATTCATTTTCTTAAGTTGTTGCTTGATTGTAGCAAAGCTTCTACCTATCTATTATAGTAATGAAATAATGAAACTACGTCTTGAATTGAATATCAAGATTTAAATTGAATAGTTCGAACAGTATGGGAAAGAGGAAATGTTGAAGTTGTGCACTTATGTGGTATTTGATTAGAAACAGGAAGGTATGCAAAAAAATCGGTAAGTGCGAGTTGGTTCAGGACGAGAAGAGTTCCGTAGCATCGTACAAGAAATACCACTTTACAGGGTTCCTGACCCAAAGGGTACCTACCAACAGGACTCTATTACTAAGGCTGAGATCTATAGAGCGCACTTTGACTTTGCTCAGACTTAAGATAGAGTTAAAACGAGATAGATTTATGTGAGAGATATAGCTCTGTCTCGTTTTAACTTTGTTTTAAGTCTAAGGTAAGTCAGAGAGCGCATTATAAGATCTCAGCCTAAGACTCCGCTGTCCGTCTGTCCTTCTGTTTGTCTGTCAGCGGGCTGTATCTCGTGAACCGTACTGTACCGTGGGGCGTCCCCCGGCCTCATACCCCGATTGCGATCTTGACCTGCCGCGGACCAAAGCTATACCTATCTTTTTAAAAATAATTTTAAGACGACGAAAAAAGGAGGAATGTGGTAACTGGGAAGGTAGCTAGGTATGGTATATTTCTTCGAAACCTCTTTTTTTCCTTATTGTTGGGTGCCAATAAGCTACTCAATTATATTACGATCTAGCCTAATGTATGACTAATAAGTAATTTTATTTTAACCTAAACTTATAAATTATCTTATATGGTACTAAGAAATTGTCCACTGATTCTTGATTTGAGATAATATGACACTTTGTTCACGTGTTCTTTCCTTTGAAACCTCTGAATCTCTCAAAATAGAAGCAATCAAGGCTTTAGTGGCTTTAAATATTACGCTTGCGCCATACATAAACTATTTTATAATAGGTACAAGGTCCGTTTCAACAGTGAATTGATCCTAATTATGTCAAAATAGGCGCTAATAGGACACCTAATGGAGGTTTTTACGACCCCAAGGTGCCGACAAAGAGTGTTCCGTTGTTTTTATTCACCTCTTTTTATTCCTTGAGCTAAGTTTTTGGGCAAACACGTCTGATTGGATATTTCGATTTTACAATTTGAGCCTTCCGACTTCGAAGGTATGTTTACTTACTTTTTAACTTCTGGATTAGGTAAGTTTTTCCATTTTCCCTCATACTCGCTCGCGTATTGCCATTGCGACACAGTTTTAGCTCATGTTGAGTATCGCACTATACTTTATTATCTCTGACAGAAGTCACGTGATCCGTTGCGTCAATATCTTGTGTCGATTATTATATTATAAATACGGGTGTTTGATGGTTTTAAAGCCAGTCTGCGTTCAGACGCAGACTCATTCGACTACTAAATGTTTTTGCGTTTAGGTCGCCATTTTAATTGATTGGTTGCAATAGTAATTTTGTGCCCTGATCAGGGTAATGTTGTAGTTAGGTTAGTATGAAGAGTAAACCTCTCGCGTGTGATCAATGTCTGCGCGCAAGTTTAACAAGAGAGGACATTCAAATAACCAATCCAAAAATAGCTTATAATGCCTTGCTTTTCCGTCTGACCTTAAACTCACTTCTGGTACCCTTTTACTCAATAATATTGTCGTCGTCAACCGATAGACGTCCACTGCTGGACATAGGTCTCTTGTGGGGACTTCCACACGCCACCGTCTTGCGCCGCCTGAATTCAGCGGTTTAACTCATTTGACGTCGTGTCGCGACCAGGTCTTCCATCGCTGCGCTTTCCGGTGCTATACCCAATCTCACCATTACCCTAACGTCTATATGTTTTTCGAACTATGTGCCCTGCCCATTGCCACTTCAGCTTCACAACCCGTTGAGCTATATCAATTGGGTACTATAGTTCTTCTATGTATCTCCTCATTTCTGATTTGATCACGTAGAGAAACTCCTAGCATAGCTTTCCATCGCCCGCTGGATGACTCTGAGCTTTCTTATGAGGCTCATAGTTTGTGACCATGTCTTGGATATTATGTCATCACCAGTGGCGTGCACAGGGTTTGAAGCCAGGGTAGGCATTAGTTAGGTAGTAACCTGTTTTACTGGCAGCTCTTAATGAAAAATATGCATTGAGCTTACAACTGGGGTAAGCAGTGCATTTATGCCTCTATGACCTGCACGCTACTGGTCATCACTGGTAATATCACAGGGTGGCATGGGTCCTTCATCAATGGGTAACATAGACTGTGACTTGGTCTTCAAGCACTGAGAAATTTTGGACGAGAAGACATCTCGAAGCTTCCCGAACGCCACCCAGCCGAGTTGGTTGGACAGTGGAGACTGACGACAATATAATATAAATACATTATTATTATTATTAAACGCCGGAAATAGCAGTTATTTTAATAACTAAATTATTTGTTTAAATAATAATCCATAAACCGCTGTACCAGGATCTCATAAACGCGTGGAGGTGATTTATCAAAGGCGTATCGAGACGTGTTGTTTAGTTCTGAAGTAATTAATTTCAAACGGAATATCATAATCGGAACTTTATGTGCCACCTTTGAAGTGAACTCTTGTTTGTTAGATATAATCTATGCTGTGGGAAGGAACTAGGATTGTAGGCGAAGAGCCAGAGCTTGGTATTTCGAAGTATTTTTTTTATTTCAGCAAAATTCGAATCAGCTGCAAAATTAGATGGCGATGAGGGTAAGACTGATACGAGTTTTTCTGTTGTTTTTGCATATAAGTAGGTACCTAATATTCATAATATTATTATGCAGAACAATTTTAACGATACTTTCAAACGGAATAACATAATCGGAACTTTATGTCCCACCTTTGAAGTGAAATCTTGTTTACTTAATATAATCTATGCTGTGGGAAGGAACTAGGATTATAGGCGAAGAGCCAGAGCTTGATATTTCCAAGTGCTGCAAAATTAGATGAAGATGGCGATAAGGATAGGACTAGTACGAATTTTTAAGTTGTTTTTGCATATTCCTAATATTCAGAAAAACTTAAACTAATGAAATTAAATGAAAAGTTACAGTTTGAGTTCCACATTCTTGATTTAGAACAATCTTCACAGTTTCATTTAATATGCTGACCCGCCTGACATCTGTTTTATTAAAAAGTCGGACGATATCTGTAATCAAATTAATGGAAAGTATGAGTACCTAAGTTAAAAATAATGCTAGAAACTTTAAAAAAATTACTAATAGTAATCACAAATACAATTAATCTAAAATACAATTACAAACCTACCAAGTACCAAATAAGAAGTTTTATCTTCTGTTTTAAATCTTCTGTTTAAAAAGCAGAATTTCAAAAGCTTTAATAATTATTATTGAATCAGCAATAAGCAAAAGTTTAAAACTTTTTGTGATAAGGTACAATCGTACCTATTATCTAAATATGTATATAAAATATTAAGCTAACTGACTGACTGACTGACTGATCTATCAACGCATAGCTCAAACTACTGGATGGACCGGGTTATTTGGCACGCAGATATTAACATGCATAGTTGTATTCACGGCAAGTGTTTCTGGCAGACCACTCCTGGACTACATAAACCTTTATTACTTGAATCTTGAATGAATGTGAGAGAACGCAGATTTACTTGTAAAGTTTACGAGTTTAGGTAATCTCTTTGAATCCTATTCATCACCAAACATCCTCTTTGCAGAGTTAGGTAGGTATAGGTCACAGTATAGGTAGTTGCACTCATACCTATATGACGTTTTGTCGGTCTTGTAGCGGATTTGTAGAAACTTCTCTCTGTCGTTGAGACCGACAAAACGTCACATAGGTATGAGTGACAGAGACAGCGCTACAAAAGCGAAATGTCATTCTAAAGGCCCATGTACATTATTTTCTGCCGCGTACTGTACTTCTCCAGAAATGCTACGCATAGAGCAGAAATAAGTCTCTTAAGAGCATAGTCTAAGAGCATAGTCTAAGAGCATAGTCTAAGAGCATAGTCTAAGAGCATACATAGAGTGTAATCTAAATACTCGTACGTAGGTATATAAAAGGAAAAGGTGACTGACTGACTGACTGACTGATCTATCAACGCACAGCTCAAACTATTGGACGGATCGGGCTGAAATTTGGCATGCAGATAGCTATTATGAGTTATGACGTAGGCCTGCTAAGAAAGGATTTTTGAAAATTCAACCACTAAGGGGGGTGAAATTACCTAGGGGTTTGAAATTTGTTTAGTCCACGCGGAAGACTCGGAACGGAACGGACGGAAGTTCGTAACATAAACAATGAAAATAAATTCAACAAAATATTAAAAAACTTTTTAATAGAAAAGGACTACTATGCCGTAAATGATTTCCTAAACGACGAACATAAAAATAAATAATAATATCGGTCTCCCTAACTAAGGTCTAAGGACCAAACTGTGTATCCATAATACTTTGTACATACTTCATATGATGTAGTTTATGGAAATGCAATAAATGAAAATTGAAATTGAAATTGAAATTGAAGAAGTCGCAAGCATGAGCTAGTGTGGTAATATGATTCTTTCCGTCTTTTTACCTTCGAGCCATTGATGCTCAAAATCTTGTTTGACATACCTAACTGAATGTTAAATAGATACCCAGTAATACTATTATCAGCTTACTCCAAACTTAATCCCTATACAAATTAATACGCATCAGCCATTCACTACCGTATTGCTAAGGAAATAAAGTCGATTTTGATAAAATTTAATCGCAAATATAAGTTGGTATAGGATCTGTCATCTAACAGACGATTACATACAGATCACGGGGAACACTGTCTCATTAATTTCTCGTAAAAATCAATTGATACACCGACGTATCCTCTTAAGGTCTTAATACATAGGGTCGCCATGGTACCTTTTCTGTCCCAGGACAGTCCCGGATTTGAACATCATCATTTGCATTTTGCACCCGAATTTCCAATCACTTGCACTGGTGAAAAAGTAGGTATAAGTCCCGCAAATTGCTATTGCGTTGGAACCATGTCTCATTAATGACGTCAGATACCTATATTTAAGTAAAAATATACCTTTGTAATAATACGACTTTGACTTGTTCGAGCTATGGCTCGTAAGCTTAGCGTTATAGCACACTACAGACACATAGACGCTAGTGTGCGACGGTCTCTGGAAGTCTGGAGACACGGAACTCTAGTCAAAGTCAAAGTCAAAAAATATCAGGACATTTCTTATAAAAGCGGGAAATATGGTGAGCCCAGTAATACGACAAGGCTGTACAAGATTAAATACTTATCAAGGGACGTGGCAAACTAGACGGGACAACAATAGAGCGGTCCCTTAGCGTTATGGCACACTACCGAGTACCGACGGTACCACTAGTGTGCGACGGTCCTACGTAAGGCCTTCTCTGGAAGTCTGGAGACACGGAACTCTATTCAAAGTCAAATTCAAAGTCAAAGTCAAAATATATATATTGGGACATTTCTTATAAAAGCGGGAAATATGGTGAGCCCAGTAATACGACAAGGCTGTACAAGATTAAATACTTGTCAAGGAACGTGGCAAACTAGACGGGGCAACAATAGAGCGGTCCCTTTGACTTGTTCGAGCTATGGCTCGTTAGCTTAGCGTTATAGCACACTACCGACAAGTCGCTAGTGTGTACGGTCCTACGTGTACCTATTTTTATTGCCACTATAACAACAAATCAGTACCCATATATACCTATTTTCTTCTTCTTCTTCTTCTTTGTCGTATCACTCTTGGCAGAGCGGTCGTGGTCATCACGAAGCAACGTCTTTGAGGGCAGATGTTATATGCCTCACGAGCATTCGCCACTTCTCCCTGCTGGCCGACAGCCTGGTACACTCGTGCAAAGGACCGCCCACAGCAGACTTAATTTGGTCGGTCCATCGCATGGGTGACCTTCCTCGCCCTCTGGTGCTATACCTATTTTATAAATGCGAAAGTGTGTTTGTTTGTTGGTTTGTCCTTCAATCACGTCGCAACGGAGTAACGGATCGACGTGATTTTTTGCATGGATATAGTTAAAGACTTGGAAAGTTACATAGGCTTTTATCCTGGACAGTTAAGGAGTTCCCACGGGATTTGTAAGATCCACGCAGACGAAGTCGCGGGCATCATCTAGTAAGTAGTAATATAATACGGTATTTGACAACTAGTCAAATATAGGGCGATTGTCTAAAACCTGCATCAATCATTATTACAATCTCAATTGTTCTGATTGGCTGAATTTGTGCGATTCTTGTTGCAACAATGCATTGTGGCCAATAGTGAGCGAGCATTAACCAATCAGAGATGATTGCGATCGTGACATTGTAGCTGTCAAACAACCGCGGTAGGGCCTCAGTATCTATCTTTTTATCAAACGTCAAAACACGCGCTTAGTATGTGAGCTTCTATGAAATACTGGCACGTGACGTCACAACGATTTGACTTCCTTTTTTGACTACCTCAAAAGGAAAAACGGAACCCTTATAGAATCACTTTGTTGTCTGTCTGTCTGTCGGTCTGTCAAGAAACCTACAGGGTACTTCACGTTGACCTTCGGGGAAAAATCTGAAAACCGTGAATTTGTGGTTAGGTACATCACAAAAAAAAATTAAATTGTGGTCATAAACTAATAATTAGTATTTTCCATTTTCGAAGTAAAATAACTATATGAAGTGGGGTATCATATAATATGAAAGGTCTTCACCTGTACATTCTAGAACAGATTTTTATTTATTTTTATGCATCATAGTTTTTGAATTATCGTGCAAAATGTCGAAAAAATACGACTGTATTACGGAACCCTCGTTGCGCGAGCCTGACTTGCACTTGGCCGGTTTTTAGTTTAGGTAATCGATGATTTTAAATGGCTATCACACATAAAACTAACAAAGGGCGTGGATTTTACGTAGTTTGGAAGACGCTCTATTTAATAATCACTGAGAAATAATTTGAAAAAAGGAAAGGAATTAAAAAAGCTGTCCTAGCCTATCCCGGGCACCTCTAACTTTTCGGAGTTATGTGCGTTTTAAGTACCTAATTAAATACCACTTCCTTTAACAGTGAAGGAAAACATCGTGAGGAAACCTGCATGCCTGAGAGTTCTCCATAATGTTCTCAAAGGTGTGTGAAGTCTACCAATCCGCACATGGCCAGCGTGGTAGACTGTGGCCAAACCCCTTCTCACTCTGAGAGGAGACCCGTCCTCTGTAGTGAGCCGGCGATGGGTTGATCATGATGTTGATGAAAAATAATTTATTTATGACATAGGAAAATACCGTACTTGGGCTTGTCGCGTGCAACAACGTGCAATATGTAATCTGCAGAGATGTTCGGGGCGGGGTCCCTTTCACAAACTCATTGCGATGTCATTACCATTGAGCTCGAAAGTGCTAGAAAAAACTCCTAACCTACATTTGCGGGAGGTTTTATTAGCCTACTAGCTTATGCTCGTGACTTCGTCCGCGTGGACTACAAAATTTCAAAACCCTATTTCACCCCCTTAGGAGTTGAATTTTCAAAAATCCTTTCTTAGCGGATGCCTACGTCATAATAGCTATCTGCATGCCAAATTTCAGCCCGATCCGTCCAGTAGTTTGAGCTGTGCGTTGATAGATCAGTCAGTCAGTCAGTCAGTCAGTCAGTCAGTCACCTTCTCCTTTTATATATATAGATTAGGTAGGTGGATGTCGTAAGGACCTAAAAAGCCACGAATATAGGCATTAAGATACTGGCCGGGCGCGGCCTTTCGAAAGTTTCAGATTGGCGATTGACTCGATACCTATATGTACCTAAACGTATTACCTATAGGTATGTAAATGCCAAAGTGTGTCCGTCTGCTACCTTTTCTCGGCGTATAAGTTTGTTTAACTGATTTTGACGTTTGCTACAGACTACTGAGATATAGTTTGCATCCCTGAAACGTTTCAAAAATAAGCAATATTATTGATTGAGTTTCTCTTTTATTCTGGCTTTTAATTCAGGAGAGTTTACCACAAATAGGTAGGCAAAGCTGTCTACCAGCAATATTTTAGTTTCTAAATAGGAATTTTTGTATCTAGTATTAATTAACCGTCAACACACGTCCAAAAATCTAGCTAAGTGGAGATTAAACTAATCAAATCACAAGACTATGAGATTCGTATTATTTAGTAATTAGTTTAATCTCCACTTTTGAATCACCTATCTACTCAGCGTAAATCTAAGAGAATGTAACTCTTCGTAAACAATAGAGACGTAGTCACGTAGGAAGACTTGATCAATAACAAATCATTAAAATATAAAAAAACAATAAAAAAAACAATCATGTAGGCGAGTGTACGAATCGAAAGGCCAGTTTCACAACGATCCGTCCACGCTAATCGCCCAATAATCGCCCATTGATAACTTAATTGTGGTTTAATACACGCCCGAATGTGACAAAACCTCTTCATTACAGCTTATTGTTGTTGCAATGTATTGCAGATAGGTAGCTGTTGACTATTGTGTGACGCCCGGGTGTGCTGCACTTTACTTTGTCATGGTAATATTATCCTGTGTGACATTTAAATATACTTTTGATGTGTAAGGGCACTTCACACGAAGCGTCTTTTTGGATACCTAGGTAGATAACTTTGGTCTTCTTCTTCCGTACCGTATCCCACGCTACGTGGAGTCGGCACAACATGTATTTTTCTTCCACTCACTTCTGTCATCCGTCAACGCATTATCTACCCCTTTTACACGTGTGGCGGTTTCCACAGTAGAAACTAGATGGCGCTGTTCAATAGATAACATTTCATGACGTAGTCCCGAACAAATGTACCGCCGATAGTACTCGCACTAACGGAGTTTTCTGTAATCTGGGCTATATATAGAAGTTTCAAGACACAACCGTCGCTTCGGTCCAGCTGGCGCTACCGAGCACAACCAACCGCTCGGTGGGAGATCTCCCTTTGGTACGGTCGAGCTTGCACACCGCTCCCGTACACACACCGTACACACGCGTATAACCTATCCTCTTTTACGCAGGTAGATAATTTAGATCATCGTTCATTGGAACACTAGCGACCCGCTCCAGCATCGCACGGGTAGCCTTATTACCATAGGGATCTCTAATTTTTTTGAAATAAAACATAGCCCATGTCAATCAGGAATGATGTAGCATTCTACTGGTGAAATGAAATTGTAACAAGCTACCCGTCTGTGATAGCCTAGTGGTTAGGACGTCCGCTTTCTAATCGGAGGTCGGAGGTTCGATCCCGGGCACGCACCTCTAACTTTTCGTAGTTATGTGCGTTGTAAGTTATTAAATATTACTTGCTTTAACGGTGAAGGAAAACATCGTGAGGAAACCTGCATGCCTGAGAGTTCTCCATAATGTTCTCAAAGGTGTGTGAAGTCTACCAATCCGCACATGGCCAGCGCGGTAGACTATGGCTAAACCCTTCCCACTCTGAGAGGAGACCCGTGCTCTGCAGGGAACCGGTGATGGGTTGATCATGATGAAGCTACCCGCGCGAAGCTGGGCTGACTCGCTAGTGGTAGAATAAATAATCTCACACACATAAACCCTAAAAACGCTACAATGCTTTTCGGGTACTCGTTTTTTCCTTGACGTTTGAATGTTTTGTTTCCAAGTTTGTGATCTGCCTTAGACCTTAGTGGGCTGTGTACCTACCTACCTACATGATAATAGGGACGCGATTCATCACGACCGAATTCACTCGTTGATTCGTTACGCGTAGGCTCTGTTAGCCCCCGGCCCCGGGGAAGGGAGGCTGTGTGAAAAAACCCGAAAACGCTTTCATGTCAAATCGGTATTAAATACCGCAATATGTTGCATTTTATCCGTCATCGTCATTTGAAAGAAAGACAGAAAAAAACCGGCCATGTGCGAGTTTGACACGCGCACCGAGGGTTCCGTACTACAGCCGTATTTTTTCAGTCAGTTGTGACCCCGTGAAAAGCCGTATGTAGTCGCCATAAGTGGCGGATTACTCATCTTTGGGCAGCCGACGATGAACGAGAAACGAGTAGAATTAGAAACTTAAACGAGTTGGCGATCAGCGGGAAACGAGTGTGTAGTTTCGTTCGTTTTGTCGCTGGGCTATAAGCGAGTGTGCAAGTGCGACGACTGACGAGCGATCACTCGCGCCATTCGCCCGCGGTCGCTCAGTCCAGTCAGTGCCGCGCTGTAAAGAAATGATCAAGCGAGCGAGCATCGCTGGACGAATATCGCTGAGCGAGAATATTTTTGAAAGCTCGTCGTTCAGTGACAAAACTAGTAAAACGAGTCGCGTCGCTGGCAGTGTCAGAGAGCAACTCTTGATATATGTATCTCTTTCGTTTACACGGAATGTAGACTTACATTTATTGTGCGTTTCTTGAGAGAGAAAATCGGCGATAGTTAGTCGTTTACTCGCGCGGCGGGGGTCGGACCACTGCCTTGAGTGACCTTGCAGACCTGCAGGTTTCCTCACGACTGTTCCTTCACCACATCAGACAGTTAGTTACACAGACAGATAGGACACTGGACAGATGGATTGGACGAAATTATAAGGGTTTCTTGTTTTATTACGGAACCGTAAATAAGAACTTCTCAATTACTAATTAAATATATAAATAAATTAAAACTTAACTATATAATTATTTAATATGTCTAGTGATGTCCATTAATGGCACCGTCATAGCAATTTATAATTAAAATGTCGTTATAATTAATTAAGCGGCACGCGTCGCCGGCAGTTGGCCATCTTGTTTTTGTGCGCTGCCAACATTCCGTGCAACCTGATATACCACCTGGCAACATTTCAGACTACATTTAAAACATCATGATCAACCCATCGTTGACCCAATGCGGATTGGCTGACTTCACACACATTTGAGAATTATTATCACACTAGCTGATGCCCGCGACTTCGTCCGCGTGGATTTACGATTTTCAAAATCCCGCGGGAACTCTTTGATTTTTCGGGATAAAAAGTAGCCTATGTGTTAATCTAGGGTATAATCTATCTTCATTCCAAATTTCAGCGAAATCTGTCCAGTAGTTTTTGCGTGAAGGAGTAACAGACATACACACACACACACACACACGCACAAACTTTCGCCTTTATGATATTAGTGTGATATCATGTAGAACTCTCTGGTCTGCAAGTTTCCTCACGATGTTTTCCTTCACGTTAAAGCAAGTGATATTTAATTACGTAAAACACACAACTCTGAAAAGGTGCGTGTCCGGGATCGAGCCCCCAACCTCCACAATAGGTGGCGGACATCTTAACCACTAGGCTATCACGCGGCTTTTAAAACATGACTACATCAAAGCTGAAAGTTTCTCTGCTTGTTGTCCCCAACACTGGGAGGAGCTTATGTTTGGATCTTTATTTGCATCATGGTGTTTGGGAGATAACAGGTTTGGTGTTAAAAATCTAAAGTCAAAGTATAAAGTCTATTTTTTATATTTTCTTCGGAGTAGAATAGAAATCACGTCATGCACAGACGTCTACAGCTGGACATAGGTCCGCCCCACCTTTTAAGAAATTCCAAACGGTAGTACGAAGGTATCTCTAAATGAGCTTAAATAAATAATCTAAATTCCCCGGGAAATACGTTGTGGGAAAAACAAATAAGTAAAAATGTAGATACTAGGTATCATAATTAACTTGGTTTAACACTTAATTAATGTGAAACAGGTGACCAAATACACGCCTCCTCTGTTTAAAGTGTTTATTTTAATAACCTAGCCTATTGAATTATTTGTACGATATTTATCAAATGAATATAATTAATCGATATTATTTTAATGGTGATAAAATGAATATTGTAGCTTACAACACCTTAACAAAAGTGACAAAAGATAACGGTTGAAAAACAAAATGTTACTTGAATAAGTACTAAGTATTAGTACTTCCTACCTCTATGCTTGAATGTAACTTAATTACATCTTGTGATACTCTGTAATTATTTTGAATATATTACATTTGAAATCAACAACAACTGTTCGCTATAAACCATTTTAATTAGAGCCTTTAATATTTTGCTTGTGGCTGAGACGTGTTTGCTATAAAATTATTTTTGTTTCGTACAATTTGTTGCTCTTTTTAGGGTTCCGTACGTCAAAAGGAAAAACGGAACCCTTATAGGATCACTTTGTTGTCTGTCTGTCTGTCGGTCTGTCAAGAAACCTACAGGGTACTTCCCGTTGACCTAGAATCATGAAATTTGGCAGGTAGGTAGATCTTATAGCTGACATTTGGGGAAAAATCTGAAAACCGTGAATTTGTGGTTACATCACACACAAAAAATTAAATTGTGGTCATGAACTAATAATTAGTATTTTCAATTTTCTAAGTAAGATAACTATATCAAGTGGGGTATCATATGAAAGGTCTTCACTTGTGCATTCTAAAACAGATTTTTATTTAGTTTTATGTATCATAGTTTTTCAATTATCCTGCAAAATGTCGCAAAAATAGGACCGTAGTACGGAACCCTCATTGCGCGAGCCTGACTCGCACGTGGCCGGTTTTTTCAAATAAACTTAGTAAAAACAGACAAAGATTTCAAAAAAACCCTTATAGGATCACTTCGTTGTCTGTCTGTCTATCTGTCAAGAAACCTAGAGGGTACTTCCCGTTGACCTAAAATCATGAAATTTGGGGAAAGGGGAACGTAAGGGGAAAATCCGAAAACCGCGAATTTGTGGTTACATCACGAAAAAAAATTGAAATGTGTTCTTGAACAAATAATTAGTATTTTCAACTTTTAAAATAAGATTACTATACCAAGCGGGGTATCATAATTATGAAAGGGCTTTACTTGTGTATTCTAAAACAGATTTTTATTTACTGTTATGTTGAACCCTCGGTGCGCGAGCCTGACTCGCACTTGGCCGGTTTTTGTGGTATTGAACGCCTTTCATGTTTTAATTATTTCTGCGGTTTCTTTTTACAGCAGGTAGATATTAAATTAACAATAAAATATGTAATTAAAGACGTTTGTAATGTTTGTGTACACACCATGTTTCTTTTTGTACAAATGAATGAGAGGGTGGTTCTTCACCCCCGTTAATTATGACCTAAACTATCAACTCCACAGAAAAATATCTAATTGTAGGGATTTTAGTGCAGTTTAATTAGTATAATAAATGTATGTAGTGTGTTTTGAGAGATTACTTTTTCCTTAATATTTTTCAAAATATATAAATTGTATATTTTTTACTTTAATATGTTTTTTTTAAATACTATAGACCAGCGCTTGGCTGCAATCAGACCAAGTGATGATGCAGCCTAAGATGGAGCGTGCTTGGGTAGAAGATGCCTATTCACTCTTGACTTAAAGGTATACCCATATTATAATTGGAGGGGAAAAATTAAAATTTCTCGACGGGATTTTTAAAAACTCAAATCCACGCGGACGACCGACGAAGTGGCAGGAATGATCTAGCTCTAAATAAATGCGCACTGATGTTTTACTAGTCATCTGCGCGGCAACATGCTCACGCTTGTAAACTCTACTTCTATCCTAATTCTATCCCTATGAATTCAGCGAATAGTATAAGTCCCGCAAATTGCTATTGCACTTGAACCATGTCTCATTAACATCGAAATGACGTCATTTTGACGTCATCTGACGTATATTTAAGTACAGTGCGACAAGGCTCTCTCGGCACTTGAATGACATTGACTGGGGGGCGCTGTTGGAGAACAAAGGCTTAGAATAGGTACCTATTCAAACAAGAACAAAGGGGACACTTGACGGCAACGTTAGTTCCGATGTTCGCCACGCGCCAAGGTAGCCTTGTCGCACTGTAAAAATATGCCATCAGCTCGAAACTCCAGTCTAGTGCTGACGTAACTAAAATGGCGGCCACGTGCATTAGCAATTTGCGGGACTTATAAGCCGGATAGCTATTTCTATCTGTAAGGATTCCGTGGTTTTATCATTTAGCGTGTGCGGAAAATGAATTTTGTCTGTCGTCTATTTCTTTGAAGTCTACCTACCTACGTAATCCACGCAATTATTTATTGTTCACGCTTCAACGCGTGTAGTCTACACTGAACAAAGAGACCAAAGACCATAGTTAACGTATTAACAACTTCCAATGAACATTCAAAAGTTACCGATGCTCTATGGTTTTATTCATGTCCAATGTAACAAGAACTCTAAACACTTTGATATAAAACTGCATTAAAGATCATTGTAAAATGGTTGCTGTCACCAATTAACGAAATGGTTTACTCGGATCCATTATAAGATGAACTCTGAGCACTTTGGTATATTAGAACATTAGATGTCAATGGAAATTGGTTGTTGTGACCAATTAACGAATAACAAACTTTATCCGTGACAAATTCTCGTACAGTTTTAACAATTTAAATTTCGAATGTTTATGTAATTAGACATAGTGCTAATAAGGGTGTGTGCACACTTTGTTTTAGATTCTTTTTAATAATAATTTTATTGTTTAAAAATAAAGTAATTTTTTATTAGATTAGGTAGGTACCTACCAGCTGATACCCGCGCGAGTCGTGATAGCCTAGTGGTTACGACGTAGGTACGCCTCCTACGGGAGGTCGGGGTTCAGGCAAGCACCTCTAACTTTTCGAAGTTATGTGCGTTTAAACCAATAAGCCATTCGAGGGCAGTTTGCCAGGACCACGATCTTCAGCAATGAAGGAACGACCGGAGAGAGACAAAACCTGTGAGGAAACCTGCCTGAGAGTTCTCCATAATGTTCTCAAAGGTGTGTGAAGTCTGCCAATCTGCACTTGGCCAGCAGCGTGGTAGACTATGACTATCTTCTCATTCTGAGAGAACCGTCCTCAGTAGTGAGCCGGTGATGGGTTGATCATGATGAAGATTGTCACACTATAATAGTAGGTAGGTACGCGACAGGTCGAGATGGCAAAATAGCCTGGTGATGGTGAGGAATAGCGCGGTGATGTGCGGGGAGTCCCTGCGCTTTTTGCCATCTCGATTGACGCGATTGCCATCTCGACCTGTCGCGTACTAAAGATATTATTCCACCAGTGTGAGAGTACCCTAACATCGCATGGTTGTCGGCACGCGACGCGATCACGGCAGTTGTAAACAAACCTCTCCGATGCGAGACGAATCGATTCCAGTTTCCACATTATGACGAGAGATGTTTGCGAGATCCACATCTGTCCTCCTCCTCCTCTTGCCTCCTCTTCCTCTTCCAACTCCTCTTGCAACTGTAGTCTGGTGCTACACACCACCACCTATAGACGCCTAATAGCCGGACACCCCCGATCGCCAAGATTAGGCAGTTGCATAGCATAAAAGTCGGCCCAGTCAATCTAACTTTGAAAGTTGAAAATCTCTGTATATAAAAATGAATCGCTGAATGTGTTGCTGATCGCAAATCTCGAGAACAGCAGAACCGATTTCGCTAACTCTTTTTTTATAATATTCCTTGAAGTACGAGGATGGTTCTTACGGAGAGAAAAATTTAAATAATTGTAAGTAAGTATTTTAGAAAAACTAAAGAAACGAAACGAAGTTCCCCGGGTCAGCTAGTATAGGTAGGTACTACCAGAGATAAGTTGAACTACAAGGTACCGGAGTTTTACGTGAGCTTTAAATGAATGTATGACGTTAGCAATCTGTATTTGTTAATATATTATCTCTGGTACTACTATAATTATTATTTGTTCATGAACACATTTTAATGTTTTTTGCGATGTAACCACAAATTCACGGTTTTCGCATTTATTCCTTTACTTGTGCCTACCTACCTACCAAATTTCATGATTCTAGGTCAACGGAAAGAACCCTATAGGTTTCTTAACAGACAGACAGACAACAAAGTGATCCTATAAAGTTCCGTTTTTCCTTTTGTGTGTGAGTTTTTGATTTATCGTGCAAAATGTCGAAAAAATACGGAACTCTCGGTGCGCGAGTCTGACTCGCACTTGGCCGGTTTTTTATTATTTATTTAATTGCGGTTTAAGTACCTATATTGTAGTTCAACCTGAGTGCGCCTAATAATGACACTTTGATGCGATCAAATCGTAACTATTGACTAAATTCGCAGTTCAAGATAAGTATTGCAAAAGTATCTATTGCGAAGTCAATCTAATTTATTCCATTTGCTATGCTATGCTATGATTTCACAATCAATACCATTGCCGGCCCACTACACTACCACAACACTACTAAGCACAGGTCTCCTCTCGGAATGAGAAGTGACCATAGTTTGCCACGCTGCCTGTCCAAGTGCGAATTGGCTGCCTAGGCTGACATAGTCTTCTGCTAGCTTATCACGGCCCATCTGTTCAACTAATTTTTCGAAATTTGGTACAGAGAAGCTTGCATCCTAGGGACAGATATATAGGCTACTTTTTGTGCAGAAAAAATAAAAAATTCAATAAAAGAGTAAAGGTGTCAACGCACCTGAGCTGCACTGCAGGGTGCGTCACTTCAGGCCACTCGTCAGTACCTATCGCACTACAACTGCAGTAAGCGGCAGCTCGCGTCCCTTGCGCGTAACTTCTAAACCCGTTCGCGTACGAGCACCAACGTTGCAAGATGAGTGACAGTGAAGAGGGGAAGGTGGGAAGGCGACATCCTAGGGGTTGGGACTTTGAGGATATACTTCTAATAGCATAAGGAACACGCCATGTGCCAAAAATTTAAATTAGGTACGTTATTTATTTTGAGGTCTATTACGCGTAATAAAGCTACGCGCCGCGCCGCTGGGTATGTCGTACTAGCTGACTAGCATCGCTGTACTGCGCGTCGCTCCGCTGCGCTTCACAATATTCTCACCAGCCGCGACGTGCGGTGAAGCGCTATGCAGCGCCGCTCTAGTGCGATACGCGCCATACAAAATGATAGAAATAATATTTTGACGCTCTGTGCCGCGAGGTGGAGTGCAGTGCAGGGCAGCTCAGGTGCGTGGGCACCTTGTGTACTATTGTACATCGCTGGTATACACCTACTTATACCTGTCTGTATCTATTGCATAATCATTAATTGACTGTTATAGGAGACTGTGAGTAAATAAAAGAATACACAACTATTTTAGAACACATAAATTTATTAATTTATTTACATTGTATTATTCACATATTCAGCGAATCCACGCTAGGGTGGAGTATCGCCATATTGTTACTTATTTGTCGTAGATAGAGAAACCTTTAGACCTGAAAAATACATACAATGCCAGAAAAACACTAATAAAAACAAGCAAAAATCTTGAAAGTTAATTCGCAGTTCATAAAAGAGAGAACTGATTTAAAAATGTTTCTGGAAAAATTCACCATGAAAAACATGAAGAAATATAGGTAGTATAGTTGGGCCATTATGAATGTGCGAACTGGGTCATACATCATTACGATCATAGGGTAGTGAAAATGCTGCAGAAGTCGTTATCTATAAAGGGATGCCGTTTGGACGCAGGTAGTTGGTAGCTGTATTATTTCCCCTCGCTCTTTTTAACCTATTGTTGACTATCAACAAATCCTGTTTTACTGTTACACACAGCACCAGAGCAGCAAGTGCGAGCGAGAGGTCTGATAAAATTATGATTTTACGACACAGTTCGCATGTTCTTAAAGGCCCAACTATACCTATCTTATTTACTTTTATTACCAGACCCACACTAAAACAAAAACATCACTGGGTAATCAGGTTTCGGTGTTTTTATCGTTACTTTTTAACGTTAGCATAACGGTTCTTTGGTAACGCAAAAAAACCGGTAATTCGGTGCCTATTCAGCCCCCCAATTGTGTAAGAAAAACGTATTCGTCGTTATCGTAATCGTCAACAAATTCTGCCCTTTGATTGGCTGTGAATAAATGTAAACAGCGAATCCACCAATCAAAGGGCAGAATTTTTTGACGATTACGATAACGATGAATACGTTTTTCTTATACAATCGGGGGGCAGAATTGCTTTCATGAGATACGAGGATATTGAGAGTCATTTAGCGTATATTTTACAAAAAATTATTCTGCCTCATGTCAAGCAAGGCATGTGGTCTATAGGTTTCTCTGTCTATGTTAATGTATTGTTAAGTAACTAATTAGGAACAAGATGAGAAACTTGATCTATCCTACGCTTTTAAAAAAAAGTTTTTTTAATAAAGTTTATAATAAAATTCTATACAATGAATAAACCATTCAATAATACTTTTAACATAATTAAAGTTTATAAATTAGTTCTAGCTCCTGTAGAGCATGTTTGTTTTTACGTTAACGTTAATCTAAGGCGCAACGCATACCAGCAGAGTGGAGGGGAGCTGAAATGCTGCATCTTGTAAAAAACTCAAAGACACGGTCTGCCCGCGAAATTCAAATTTAGTTTGGTTTTCGCAAGTTGTAAACTAATACGACTAAGTAGGCTTATGGCATTCAAATTGAGCCCCTAGTCTTGTCATGTCATGTCATGTCATGTCTTTTGCCTTAACTGTGGCCCACTACGGGCCAATTTTGTCTCCTCCGTATTTTATTATATTCATTATAATAATTCCAGCATACGTCAAATCTCAAGGTAAGTAAATAAAGCCTTTTTAAGCGGTTGTTATTTTTATCTAACTCTACCTATACGAAAAGGTATCGTATGGAAATACCATACAATCCCTTTTCTTTATGAAAGCAGGTAAAGAATTAATGAATTCATTGATTTATAATTTGTCTATCATCATCATCACCCAATTGTGACTGTGACTCGTTGGGAAGTGCGAACTCATTGTTTTTTCACCATCGAGTCACACTGTTACTAGATGCAACTTTTTTTTATTCATTGTAATTCCCAACGAATCACACTGTAGCTTGGGTGTGACTCGATGGGTTTTTTTTCGATGGAATCCCAATGAGTCACCGTGTGACACGATTGGGTGTGTGTGACTCGTTGGGAACCCATCGTTGTTATCAAAAATAGCTGCGTCTTGGCTGCATTCCACTCTGTAGCTGGTGCGTGTTCCACCATATTTACATTGTTATACCTACCTTCGTTGACATTAATTTGCTGTGATCTGTGAGTCCTCAAAATGTAGTACCTAATGCCCTCTAAGGTATGTACCTATCTATAACCTTTATACCGGCTACACGATTGCGGTAGAATGACAGCTACAATGTCACGATCGCAATCACCTCCGATTGGTTGACGCTCGCTCACTATTGGCTACAATGCATTGTTGCACCAAGAATCGCACAAATTCAGCCAATCACAACAACTGAGATTGTAATAATGATTGATGCAGGCCCGTATTTCGTAATCACCCGTAGGGTGAATACGAAATTACCCTACGGGTTTCGTACGCGACATTGGCCGTCGCCTAAGGGAAAGAGGTTGCGATCCGCGCTGTGGGGCCTACCTGGTCCAAAGATTGTCCATCGCCATTCGCCATTCAGCGTGGCAATGGTGCCAGTTTGATGGGCACCGCTGTCCCAGGGGCAACCAGGGCAGGGGCGCACTTTTTGACGACGTGGTTAGTTAGTACCTAAGGTTTATTTAAGTTTGTATGTTATTAGATTTAATCTACTTTGTAATATTTTATAGGACTGAATTGTAAGATATTTTGTAAATCATAACTTCATAATATTATTTTAATTCGCCTTTCAATTATTAAAGTTGCAATTAGATGTAAACTAAATAAATAATAATAATAATTTAATAAGAAGCAGGTACCTAAATAGTTTAACTATTATTTTAACAACTTATTAACTTTGCGTGTTCGTTTATAGTCAATTATTTACAAAATCGCTAATAAAGTCGCAATATCGTGACTTACGATATAATATTTGTGAAAGAGTTGTTAACCGTGACTGGGTTGTTAACTTATTAGTTATCATATCACTAATGTTGCGTCATGTTACCTAATGTGTAAATGCATTCAATATTCATAAATATATTATTTAACATATCCATATAGTAAGTATATCCATATAGTATGTATAAGCTGTGGTAGCCTAGTGGTTAGGACGTCCGCCTTCCAATCGTAGGTCGGGGGTTCGATCCCGGGCACGCACCTCTAACTTTTCAGAGTAATGTGCGTTTTTAAGTAATTAAAATATCACTTGCTTTAACAGTGAAGGAAAACATCGTGAAGAAACCTGCATGCCTGAGAGTTCTCCATAATGTTCTCAAAGGTGTGTGAGGTCTGCCAATCCGCACTTGGCCAGCGTGGTAGACTATGGCCAAAACCCTTCTCACTCTGAGAGGAGACTCGTGCTCTGTAGTGAGCCGGCGATGGGTTGATCATGATGATGATGATGATATAGTAATATAAAACAAAGTCACTTCCTATCGTTTGTCCCTATGTACGCTAGATCTTTTGAACTACTCTATGGATTTTAAATTAATTTTTTTAACGCAGTTCAATAGATAGAGTGACTTTAAGGCTGAGATCTATAAAGCGCAATTTGACTTTGCTCAGACTTAAGATTGAGTAAAAACGAGGCCGATTTATGTGAGAGTCTTTATTTTCCCGGGATGCCTATGCCGTCCCCGGGATGTAAGCTAATTCTGTACCAAATTTCATCAAAATCGGTTGAACGGTTGGGCCGTGAAAAGCCAGCAGACAGACAGACAGATAGACAGACAGATACACTTTCGCATTTATAATATTAGTAGGTATAGATTAGTATGGATTCAGACTGAGGACTCACAGATTTATCACGTAAAAGGGTATATTTAGATTAAAACTAGTTGACTTTTAAACAACTGATATTCGAAATAAATTATTTTATACAATTTTAAGTCTTAATATAGAACTGTTTAAGTACAAATTTCATTGGGTTCTAACAACGCTTATCATGTACATTATTCCCGGTGCTATTTAATTTAATTAACTTTGCTAATTTGAAGTCGGTTGCAGGCTATAGGGTTGTCAAGTGTTTAAATAGTTAAATTAAACAAAAGTTGTTAAAACTGAATATAAATATTTCTAGGACCACAAGAAAAAAAACTGCGACAAAGGTCTGACATTTACTTAACATTTTTGTGTTTTAAGTTATTAAATGTCACTTAAAATATCGAGAGGAAACCTGCCTGCCTGAGAGTTCTCAATAATGTTCTCAAAGGTAAATCTGCAAATTTGTTGAACAAATTGTGCAAAATTTCAGTTCTCAGCTGGGCGATCGATGGTGAGTCAGTCAGTGCGTTTCACAAAACATTTAGATTTGGACAAATGAAAGTTCTATATTTGCAATAAATAAAGATAGATAAATTAGGTAAGATAGGTAAAGATAGGTAGGTATATTTTATAAGTGGTGATTTTTCCTCTCTAACCACTAAGTAAGTTAAGTTAATGTTTAGGTCTAGGAGTCCATCACATTAGGTTAGGTACATTAGGTATTATACCAAGAAAAGCTCCGGTATTATTTGAAAATGATCAATTCAGGACAGTTGCCAACCCTAGCTCGAAACCAAACAAGTAATTAAACATTAAATTAATCTCTATACACCACAATATCTCTGTAAGTAATTTATATTAACAACTACGCAATAAAATAATTTCTAAATCGACTATACATCAATTATTATATTAGACACTATTAACTATTTACAAATAGGCATTCACTGGCAAAATGGGAATTTACTATTCGTTTATATATTGCACATTATTGCGGAGATTAACAATACTAAGTATTAGTTAATACAATGGTGTCACGTAAAATACCTCTGTATAGGCGAATCCACGTTTGCCACAGGGTTTTTTTTCTATTCAGATACCAGTTAGCCCTTGACTGCAATCTCACCTGATGGTATAGTGCATTCAATATTAACTGGCGTGTTTCCACTTGAACGTAAACAATAGGTAAAAATAACTCGGTAGGAACGGCATTCCGAACCAGTGGTAAATTAAACCTGACTATTCATAAGCACTTTTAAAAAGTTTACATGAATAAAAAAACATTCTATTCTATTCTAAATAGAGGTAATAAACCAAACACTCATAGAGCCCATTCATTTTTAAAGGAGCCGGTTCAACCTTATATGTATATTTTGTTGCAAACCAATCAACATTGAATTGTTTTGAATTCTTCACGACTTAATCCAATTGTTATTGCTAATGACGGTATCAAGTGGAAACACGCCAGTTAATATTGAATGCACTATAAGTGATGATGCCGTCTAACATGGAACCGGGCTAACCTGGAAGGGATATGGCAGTCTTTATTAAACCCACGCCCACCCACCCACGAACTTTGGTTTCTACACGGCATCGTACCGGAACGCTTAATCGCTTGGCGGTACGGCTTTGCCGGTAGGGTGGTAAATAGACACTGCTGAAGTCTCCCACCAGACTATTTTTTTTATTTTTTTATACATCCCTCTTTCTGTTGGTAAAAACCGTACCTACAGTAGTTTCTGAGATTAGACCGAACACAGTAGTTTTTATGATAATGTAGTGTTTACTATACTCTATCCGCGGGAAGAAGTTAGTATAGCACTCTCTCTGTTACATAACCCCATACAAATGATAGAGGCAAAAATCTCAATGGGCGCTAACCATTTTGAGTCACCACAATCCAGTCACAAACAAAACTATGTTTTCTAATTGAATTTGGAATGTTTTTTAAAAACATGTTTATTCTATTTTTGCCTCTATCATTTGTATGGGATTACGTAACAGAGATCGCTATACCAACGTCTTTCCGCGGATAGGATATAACCTTTGTCTATAGATTTCACAGTCTATGAAAAACAATTGCATAGTAGGTAGTGTAAGTACGTCTAGTAAATTCTTTAGAAGGACTAAGTATAGGTATATTTATGTTTAAAAAAATTAATAACTGCGTTACTCTAAATGCCAGTCAGTACAACCCACAATAAATAATTTAGGAATATAATTTCTATTATAAAATATTTAAGTACTTAAATATAAATCTATCACATTTATTCGAACGAAGCATCTCTATAATAATATTTTTTGTACAAACGACTATCCAATAATATGAAAGTAATTTATTTACAGTATTACATTAAATAAGTGTATTACAATACAATACTAGATCTAGTGTAGCTAAGAACGTTATTTTAATCACTAAAAATCGGTTTGCTATTAACATTTAGGAGGTACTTCATCTATATTCTATTCGAATAGTCCATGTATCGATCACACTAACTTTATCGTCACTAAAAGTCCGTTTGCTGTTAACATTATACTCTATTCGCGGAAAGAAGTTAGTATACGGCTCTCTCTGTTACGTAATCCCATACAAATGATAGAGACAAAAATCTCAGTGGGCGTTGTTTGTGATTGAACCAATCACAAACATGTTTTCAAAAACATTCGAAAATCAAATCAAAATTGTTTTAAAAAACATTAGAAATTCAATTAGAAATATAATTTCATTTGTGACTGGTTGGTAGGTAGGTATATCAAATGGTTAACGCCCACTGAGGTTTTTGTCTCTATCATTTGTACGGGAATACGTAACAGAGAGAGCGCTATACTAACTTCTCTCTGTGATAGATAATAACATTAGAAGGTACCTAATCGATATTCGATTCGAATAGTCCAATCAATCACACTAACTTTTCCTTCCAAACACAAGCGAAAAGTTTATCACTCATTAGTGAAGTCCGTGTATCGATATTAACGATATCGATTAAAAATCGAGTAGTCGTCGGTCGTAAGCGACGTTTGGCGCGAGGGCACGCGCCGCCTCGTTTCATTTAGACGCACTAACCACTAAATTCGTCGCAGCCTCTTCACTGGCACCTATACTCATGGCTTTCTTCTTCAAAATCCCTAAATCTGTGACATTCTCGAGAAAACTCTTGTGAGCTGAAAGGACTTTTGCACTTTCCACATCCTTTTTTAGCTCCTCCATGTCCCTTTTTAATTTCGCTCGTCGATTTTGGAACCATGTGATGACCTGAGCGTTTGATAGACCCAGGGAACTGGCGATTTCGTCTCTGTCAGCAGGGGATAGGTATTTCTGGTACAGGAACCTCTTTTCGAGCTCGAAAATCTGGTGGTTTGTGAAGGCTGTTCGTGATTTTCGCTTCTTTTTCGGTTGCGGTCGCGAGTTGAACAGGTTCAAGTGGTTTGATTGGCCATCTGAAACAAGAAAAGTTTTTTGTTATAAATATCTGGGAAAATTGTTAAGTAAGAGCGATCACGCACTCATCCGATCCGAGTCTGTGAAAATACGCTTCTTTTTGTTTTACAAAGTATTTGTATGGTAGCTTATGACGTCATATATCGTAGATATTTTTATATCCGTATTTTCACAGATGAGTGTGTGATCGCTGTAAGTAATTCGTTAAAATACGTCGTTTATTGTAGGGATAGGAAACAGGGATCTAAGTTTCTTTTTTGATTACTTTAAAAAAAGTTGGGAATCAAGATGTTAAAAACAAAATTAATCTTTAAAGAATTAAGTATAAGTAATTAGCTTCGATTGAAATTCTAAGACTAAGTACATTCGATATCGATGGGAATTAGAATGTAGGTAACTGATCGAAGTAGGACAGCCACTGAAATAAAATAAAAGAATAGTACAACCTGTGTTATTTTAATGACTTGTGAAATATGTAGTTTGTGCTTAAAGATATTTGTAACTTTGATTAAATACAAATTATTATTTTATTCTGAAAGTGGTGCAAAAGGTATGAGTCAAATTTAAATTCCATCTCTATGAGACAAAGTCGCTAAATTGTAACAAAAGAATAATATTATCTAGTATGCACAAAAAGTATATAATATGAAAAATAGCTTTATATCAGAGATAGTGACGATAAGATTTATACAACAGCAATGGATGTGACAGTTCTATTAATAAAAGGGGCACATATAATAAAACAGTAAAGTAGATAGATATAAGGTTTTATGTGTATATTACATCGTAAGTAAGAAAGTAGAAACCAACCAACTCTCTAACTTGCTATCAGGTACTAAAAGTTATAACATTATTTCAGTCCACAGAATTTATCATAAGTATAGAACTGGTAAAATATACACAGTGTAACCAGAACGCTAGCAAAAACGAAGATAGGTGATAGTACTCATGATTACTGATATATACCTAATACCATAAAAAAACATGAAAAAAATATAAAAATTCTATATTTTGTAAAGGTTCACGATATATTGCAAATAAAACATCTGACTGACGCTAGAGGTCAATGCACGTTGCGTAAGTAGGCCAGTCAGAGAGGCTCATTATTATTTTGGTAGGTACATCTATACACATCGGCCGTAACCTCAGCTTGCCGGGACGGCATGTTACGGACAATGGTCATTATACAATGAACCAAAAGCTTAATCTAAATATATAAAAGGAAAAGGTGACTGACTGACTGACTGATCTATCAACGCACAGCTCAAACTACTGGACGGACCGGGCTGAAATTTGGCATGCAGATAGCTATTATGACGTAGGCATCCGCTAAGAAAGGATTTTTGAAAATTCAACCCATAAAGGGGTGAAACAGGGGTTTGAAATTTGTGTAGTCCACGCGGACGAAGTCGCGAGCATTAGCTAGTTTGCTATAATCCGCTGAAACAGGTCGAATCTGTATGGTGCAACATGCAGTTTGGGATTTGTGTGGTGTTACGTGGTGGTGGTGCGTATTGCTTGCTTGGTGGCTGCTTCTTCCTGCATGTTTAGCAGTGGGAGGGCGGGCGGTGCATTTCGCATGCTGCATGTTGCACCATACAGATTCGACCTGTTTCAGCGGATTATAGCGAATTAAGCTTTTGGTTCATTGTATATCATGGACTTCCGCAAAATAACGCCTGCTTCTATACAATGGTCATTATCTTACACCTTGTAGTTAGAGTTAGTAGTCAGTGTGGCTAATTCCGTTGTAAACTATCTCTAAACTAAACTAAATTAACAGGTCTAAATCTAGTGCTATCCTTTTCCGCAAGCAACATTTTGAAAGGGATAGCAATAGATTTAGACGTGCCATTTTAGTTTAGTTTAGAGATTGTGTACAAGAGAATCGGCCCCAATATCCTTTTATATGGTGTGGATTCTATGGTAGAACCGACCATCGCTGTAACTTGTTATCAGGCACTAAAACCTTATTCCACTCTATGGCAATAAACAGCCCGCAGCGCTAAAATGTAACTCTTCCCTCGTAAAAGAACCTAATAAAAACGCGCCCAGGACCTGCGTTTAACGAGCATAATACGGGCTCTTCGTAAAAGTCACTCTTTAGGGTTCCGTACCTCCAAAGGAACAAAGGAACCCTTATAAGATCACTTCATTATCAGTCTGTTATGACCCATCAAGAGAATCAGAAGCTATTTTTTTTATTGCATGATAGGCTTGACGGCAATCATGTTTTTTTTCACGGAATCCTTATAGGATCAATTTGTTGTCTGTCTGTCTGTCTGTCAAGAAACCTACAGGGTACTTCCTAATGTTGACGTAGAATCATGAAATTTGGCAGGTATAGATAGGTCTTATAGCAGACATAAGTGGGAAAATCTGAAAGCCATGAATTTGTGGTTAGGTACATCACAAAAAAAAATTAAAGTGTGGTCATGAACTAATAATTGGTATTTTAAATTTTTGAAGTAAGATAACTATATCAAGTGGGGTATCATATGAAAGGGCTTTACCTGTGCATTTTAAAACAGATATTTATTTATTTTTATGCATAATAGTTTTTGATTTATCGTGCAAAATGACGATTAAATACGACTGTAGAGTGTAGTACGGAACCCTCGATGCGCGAGCCTGACTCGCACTTGGACGTTTTTTAATGACAATCAGCTACAATGTAGTGTGTAAGGTTATTGAGAATGCTAATATCGATAAGTAAGTTCTAAAATAATCTAGTCAATTATCGTAACAAATATTACTCATACGTACATACCTAGGTACCTGTGAATAATAGTGATGCTATATAGCGGATTTGTAGAGCATTGTCTCTGTCGTTGAGACCGATAAAACGTCATATAGGTTAAGTGACAGAGACAAGGCTCTACAAATCCGAAATGTCATTCATAGTTTATCCACGTGCAATAATTTTCCGGGACACGGGCGTCGATTTTTTTTGGTGTTTCGCTAAATTTAAACTCGCTTATAAGTTATATTAGACTTAGAGAGAAGTGCTTTCCTAAAAACCTCTAAATGACAGGTGTTGAAAAATCAGGATATAAGCTATCTCCATTCCTCAGCCCAAATGGTTCAGTCATTGTGTCATGAAGGCGTAACAAACATGAAACATCCAATAACATTCACAATAATATTATTAGTCACCTCTTAACTCTCCGATATCTTAATTTTATAGCTTGGGGCTTATGGGAGCCACGAACCATTGCTCTCGTGGTTTAGATCGTACCTCAAAAACAGACCCCTAAGAGTATACCATAAAAGGCTACACTTCTGATCCCTTCTTTGCCACATCAGGAGTTCCCCAAGGATCTCACCTGGGGCCATTCCTGTTCCTGCTGTTTATGTATACGGTATAGTCAGTGTTCAATCTTCGCTGACGACTTCAAAATAACACCGTGTGATTAAAAATGCTGAGGACAGTCGCTTACTTTAAGAAGAAGGCCTTCTTCTTCAGCGCAATAGCAAATTTGCTATTGCGCTGGAACCATGTCTCATCAAGCTGAAATAAAAATATAGGTACCATGAGCTCGAAACTTCAGTCTAGTGCTAAGGTCACTAAAATGGCGGCCACGCGCATTAGCAATTTGCGGGACTTATGGGCTGGGCTACGCATCATCATTTGCCACCAGGTCTAGGTAATTGCTATATACTCTATATCCGCGGAAAGAAATACTAACTTCTTTTACTACAATACTTCCACTGACTATAATTTATAATAATCTAGTGATTACTATCCTCTATCCCATACAAATTATAGAGCCAAAAATCTCTTGAATTTCGAATGTTTCAGAAAACATTTATAAATCGGATTTCGAAGTTTTTGAAAAATATTTGTTATTGGTTGGTGATTCAAAATCGTTAACGCCCACTGAGATTTTTGTCTCTATCATTTGTATGGGATTATGTAACAGAGAGAGAGAGCGTTTTACTAAGTTGTTTCCTCGGATAAAGTTTAGTCTATAAATATTTGAAAAAAAATTTAAAGAATTAATGATTAGGTATTACAATTTGCGACCTCTGAGAAGTTACAGTGTGCGATCATTCATCTGTGGCGGCGGCAAACCAGAGATATGAATAAAATAATAAAATAAAGATGGCGTCGTTAACACTCAACAGCCTATGGGCAGTGGGCTATGCACTGTCAGGCAATCGGAATTCGCTTTCAAGAGCACAATTACTTGAACCGCATGCGATTCATACGTCTCATATTAATACGGTCGTATAAAAGATAATAATGGCATTCTTGCAATATTTCCATTAACGCTGGGTGATTTTTGCGCAGGGTAAGTAATAAACTGATGCATTTTTTCAAAAATGCCCTCTAAAAACTTAGTCACACACTGGACAAAACAATAGAGTTTTGGATCTATGACGATAGATATCCTTTAGACGCAGCAATGCGAGTGTTCCCGCTCACGCGCTCTTTAGCTCGGGTCGGTAACCGTGCACGTGCGAAATTTAAACAATAAAGAAGGATTGAATCTTTGTAAGGTTTTTCTTCGCAGGTTAGACACTTTAAGTAAGATAGCAAATATTAGGTAAGTAAATATTATGAAAATGCTTTTCACGTGATTTTCACATGCAATCAGTGAAATGGTTTTTCTCTAGTTAAGTGGAAAGTCGCGGATTACCACGAGGTAAGTGCACAGAATCGCAAGTTACATAAAATCTTGAATCCAACAAAGTATAAAAGAACTGGTGGGAGACTTCGACTATTGGCAAAGCCCTACCCCCAAGGGATTTAACGTTCCGGTACGATGCTGTGTATAAACCAAAAGGGCATGGGTTTAATAAAATTTGTCATACCCCTTCCAGAGTCCGTCTTAGACTCTCCAGGTGAGATTGCAGTCAAGGGCTAACTTGTATTTGAATAAAAAAAACGTCATTTTTCCTTGTCTAATTATCTGATTCTGATTTCTAAATGTTCATAGCATTGGAAGATAAATTGACGTCGAAATTCGCAAGAAAACCCAATCATTTATTACTCACCACTGCCATTAGCGCTATAACAGTCACATCTAATTCTTTAAAGGAATAAAGGAAACAATTTATTTGAAATCTGATTGAAGTCGGCAAAACCTAACGCCTTTGCTGCTTTATTAATCACAGCCTAATCGCATCCTTAGCGAATGCGGACCTCAATTAGGACTGAATAAAACACTACTAAAAACAGCTCATGTCAAAAGACATCGTTATGAAAATAAAAAATATGCAATCAGTTATGATGCAAAAACTATGGCATCAGATTTTATTTTGTTCTTGGAGATTCTAATAATAATAAGTGTTTACTATCTAGAATCTTAGATTAATGATTTTAAACTTATTTCGTAGTTTAACGACATATTTTAATGTAGATAACGGGTGCATACCACGATTAATTTGGCGTTAAGACAGCATCGTATGACATCGAAAGTTAATAGTGAGGTTGTGAGTGTATTTAGCCGGACAGCTCGTGAAAGTTCCAGCGAGAAGAACAAGAAAGAGGGTAGTTCCCTATTGCCCTTGACAGCTCGAACTTCATCTCTCGCAGCACCGCAGTCCCGTCGTGACCAGGACCCGTGCAATTGGGCTGAAATATCGACAAATAAAAATGCCAAATTAATCGTGGTATGTACCTACCTACCCGTCATCTATGTACATTAAAATAAATCCTAGATTAGACAATCTGCTAACAATTTCTTTCAAAATTTAAAGATGTTATTCAAAAGGGAAGGAATAACATATCTACATGTTATTATACTGCGAATATTTGACTCTCACTTTTGGCATTAAAAACAAAGTCAAATAAATAAGTTATATACTTACTAGTAGAAACTTAATAGAAATATTTAAATGCTTAAAAAAATAGAAATAGTTAGTTATTATTTAGGTATAATAAGTTCTAAAACACTCAGGATTTGTTACTTGATTTAATTGTAGCCTATCAAGAAAAATATCATCTGAATTTAAAAACCAAATCTTTTAGTTATTCTTGTGAGTCATAATAATTAATTTTTGCATCTGTCACTTTTAATAACTATAAGTATAATGGAATGAGACCATTACTTTACGTCCCTAAATAGCCCAATGAACTCAATTTTGTTATAAATAACTTGACTCAACTTATTGTTTCGTCAAGTGATTTGTAAAGAAGCCAAGAATTTTTTGTCTTCCTCCAGTCAACAAGACTGAATGCCGGACATTTCCAATTTCGCACGGTTGTCACTAGCACCTTATTGATCCCATCAGCTTCAACGTTCAGATCAGCTTCTTTCATCCCGTCACGATTGAGGTACTTAATTAATTCCTCAATAACATCACGTTGGTCTGTTTGTGCGGGCCATAGTCACTTTAGGCTCTGTTTTTAACATGCAATTATAGGTTTTAATTTGATTGGGAAAAGGGTTAATTTTGCGTGGGGGGATAAGACCACCACTGGTTTGGTGTAAGGATGCTTTTGAATTGGCGATAACGTGATGATTACGATATCTTGAGTGAAAATAGAGAAAGAAGGAATACATAGTTTTACTCATTAAAAAATTAAAATAATCTTGGATGATAAAACAATCAATGAAAATATTGATCATACGTTTACAAGGTTACATGAGCCTGAAGAAGATTGTATCATCCACCAGTACCTATTAGTTTCTAAAGTTTATGTTTGTGTGAAAGTTTCAGAATTTCCTGCCTACTCATTAGGAGTAATTCTATATACATAAGAAATGGGAAATTGTGTTTGTTTGTCCTTCAGTTACTCCACAAAGGAGCAACGCGTAACATGATCGATGTGATTTTTGGATGTGTATACATACTATATATATGTGTAACTATGCCTAGTATGGATATTAGTACAGACAAAAAATAAATCAAGTAAAAATATCAAATACTAAAATAGTAATCAGATCACTTATTTATTTGCCCAGCCTGTAAGAATTATGTATACTTAGTGAAAGAGAAACTAGTTTTTAGAGATATTTTGTAAATGAAAAATGAAAATATTCAACATAATTTATTTCGCTTAATCGTTACTTAAGTTGAGTTAAAATGAGCTCGTTTTAACTAAATCTTAAGTAACGATTAGCGACTCTGGGTACGGCGGTAAGACTACCACAGGTTCGAAAATCAGTTTCTATTGACAACAGTTAAAAAAAGCTCAGCAGTTAATCTTATCTAAATTGACTTCATCAACAAATTAACATCGTATCGAAAATATAAAATTCAAAAAAGTGATTTTGTCGTAAGGTATAAAGCGTATATCCCTTGTTAAATTTGATATACATTTGTAGCCAAGTTCTAATGTTTCGAAGAAAGCAAAGAACACAGGGGGCAATGGATGACCACATAGAATGTTACCTGGTTAAAGTTTCGTCGATGATTGGTGGCCTTGCGGAACTGATCGATATAAAGGTCGACCTGAACCTGATGTAGGTACGATCAAAGGACTTTAATATGTGAATGAATGCATAGCGAATTTCTGATGAAAGAAATCTACCTATAGGCACAAAGTAACGATATGATATTACCTACATTTTTTTCGGCGACCTCCCTGGCGCAGTGGTCAGCGCCGCTGTTAGTAGAAGGCCTCGGGATCGATTCCCGGCAGGGGAAATTTGGAATTTTTAAATTTCTAAATGTTCTCTGGTTTGGTCTGGTGGAAGGCCTCGGCTGGCCGTGGCCGTTACGTTACCAACTTACCACCCTACCGGCAAAACCGTGCTGCCAAGCGATTTAGCGTTCTGGTACGATGTCGTGTAGAAACCAAAGGGATATGAGTTTAATAATACTTCCATACTTCCATACCCCTTCTAAGTTAGTCCGCTACCATCTTAGACCGCATCATCACTTACCACCAGGTGAGATTGCAGTCAAGGGCTAACTTGTATCTGAATAAAAATAAAAAATAATTTACTGCTTAATATAGATAGCCCTTCTCGCGTTTTTTTTTTTAAAGAATATTAGCCATATTAAATGACTAATATTCCCCTTTCCAATTAAGCGTCAGGCTTGTGCTAAGAGTAGGTACGACAATAGTGCAACGGGCGGGGTTTGAACCGTCGACCTTTCGGTTTTCAGTCCACTCCTATACCGGTTGAGCTATTGAGGCTCTACAGTTTTTAGAAAAAGGGTCTTGACAGACGGACAACGAAGTAATTTTATAAGGGGTCCTTTTTTCCTTTTGAGATACGGAACCCTAAAAAGGATTTTGATGACGGTCGGTAGTCATTGAATCTTTATTAACCGTCCCATGTTGATACAATTGATATACGGACAAAGATTTCATCTCCTAACAGCATCCTAACAAGTACAAATTGAATATCCTGCCACGGGCACGTTACGGTCAAGACAGGGCCATTCTGTACGATTTTAAGGCCCATTCCATTCTCTTTGGCAAAAAAAAATGAAGCGAAACACCAACTTACGTGTGATTCATTGGGTTTTTTTAATCGATAGAAAAACTGGCGATACGGGCCAAATCGATTTGTGAAAATTTTAAAACCTATTTTTTTGTGGCCCACACTACTTAATATAACTGTTACAAACATTTCTATACAGGGTGTAACCAGAACGCTAGCAGAAACTTAGCGTTATTGTTACACTATCTAAACACAATCCAATACCAATGACCATTTGCCTCATTTGTAGTTATAGTGATTTAGTATTTTTCAAACCCGCAAAGTATGTGCAAAACTCGGGTCAATGCCCCGCCTACGACGTGACATTGACTCCGAGTGGCCTGATCACGCAACGTTCGTTGACCTCTAGCGTGAGTCAGATGTTTCATTTGGAATATATCGTACGCTTTTACAAAATTATAGGATTTAATAAGAATTATATTTTTATTTTTCGCGTTTTTTGTGGTCTCATATCCAGTAATCATCAGTACTGTCACCTGTCTTCGTTTTTGCCAGCGTTCTGGTTACACCCTGTATGTATACCTACCGTACATCCGTGTAGGCTAACTCAAGCGCTAAATATTAAACTCAATGAATTTTGGGAGACACGTTTTAGAATCAATTACCTATCAAGTTGCGACGTGATTGAAGGACAAACCAACGAACCAATAAACCAACAAACCTACATAATATGGGTAGCGATTTAAGATATGGGTAGGTACCTATTAATAGATATTTGATGGATAAGGCATAATTACACACGTACAATCGCTATAAAACATAATAACAGAGGTCCGAAATAAGAAAAAACATAATATTACGACCTCTGCCAGTGTGGTGATATTAATGACCGTAATTCTTTACTTGTTATTCATCTGTATATCAAATTCAAAGTCCTGTCTGACTAACTGACTTACTGACTTATATATAAACGCACAGCCTAAACCGCTGGTCCTAGTGACATGAAATTTGGAGAGTGTGTTCTTTGTAAAGAGTGGGTATCCATTAAGAAAGGATTCTTCGAAATTCTACCCCTAAGTGGGTTAAATGGGGGGGTTGAAATTTATGTAGTCCACGCGAACGAAGCACATAGATTTGTTTTGCTTGATCAAGCTGCTTGATGCGCTCGTCAAGCGGCTTGATCGAGCAAACGGCACTTTTCTTATACATCGAACGTCGCGTCAAACAAAAATATAAAATCGCATCAAGTGCATCAAAAGCACGTAAATGCTTGACTCAAGCATCAAGCAAACTTTGTAAACGGTCAAAATGCTTGACTCAAGCAAAAATCTACGTGCTTGACGTCAAGCCGCTTGACCCTCACGGAAGTCGGAACCTCTATAAAGTTGTGTGAAGTCTGTTAAATTTCACTGCTGGTAATGGCCACGGACAGTGGCGTAGCTACCTAGGGGCTAGGCAGGGCAGTGCCCCGGGGCCCTCAAGCTCAGGGGGCCCTCGAATCCTCACCAGAAAATCTCGATCGAACTGAACTTTTGAAAATTTGTCCCATTTTCAAAATAAATATGACAGGTTGCAACCCGACTTTAATCATGGCAACTCAGTTGAGAGAAATTCCAAAGTTATACTTAGGGGATTCCCCTAAATTCTTCCTGTGGATTGGTAAGTAGTGTTGTCAATTTGACGGATTCTGTGCCAATACCTACCAAGTATTCATTGTAATTTATGTTGTTATTGTTTAATATTTTAATTACCTGCCCTGCAGTGCACGAAAAAGAGCTGATGATAAAGTAGCTATAAGCATTTGTATATTTAATATTTTTACTTGATAAAACCTAAATTCAAATTCAAATTTCTTTATTGCGAATATGGGTAAACAGTGCAGATATTACAAAACAAAAATATATTTAAAAAAAAAAACCTAACCAGTTAAGATGGCAGTGGGGCCCCATTTTTTTTTTGCCCCAGGGCCCTTGGTTACCTAGCTACGCCAATGGCCACGGAACTATGGCCTAAATCCTTCACGTTCTGAGAGGAGACTAATTGTGCTCAGTAGTAGACCGGTGACGGTTGTTCATGATGAATCTGCCTATTAGGTCTATATTTAGTACAAAGTGGTATAATAAGCGGCATCAAAACAGTCACAAAGCTGCATGGTCGCAGATGAACGAGTCGCTTCCCGCCACGGACGATTGCGCGTCAGTGTCGCGCAGACAGACGACTGAGCGGCTGCAACAGCGCGTGACTATGTTGCTGTTTCTGCCTCTTAATTAGGGATAAGTATCCGGTTAAACAGACTATCTTATAGCGATCAAAATACCACATATCTTGTAACTTCTTAGGAATGATTTTAAATACATATCAAAAATTTAACCTGTAAGTGAGTATACATTGATAGTCCTAAGTTTATATAAGTCGTCATAATTAGTTTTCTTTGTATACCGTTGGCTTGCTTGCTAAAATTGCGGACCGGCAGGAATCGAACCCGCACTGGCAGCAAGCGAGCTGTAGCTTAGTGGTCAGAGCGTCGGGCGCGATCCAAAGAGACGCGGGTTTGAATCCTGGCGGTCCGCAATTTTTGTTATGTATTTAAAGTTATATTTAGAAATTTCCTTGAAGTGAAGGTAAAACACTATATAAATTATAAAAATATTCTAAGGAATGAAACACTACCTACCCCTATTATAAATGCGAAAGTGTGTTTGTTGGTTGGTTTATTGGTATGTAGGTTTGTTGGTTTGTCCTTCAATCACGTCGCAATGGTGCAACGGATTGACATGGTTTTTTGCATGGGTATAGATAAGGATCTGGAGAGTGACATAGACTTGGTTATCCCGGAAAATCAGAGTTCCCACGGGATTGTTAAAAATCTAAAGTCTAAACCCACGCGTACGAAGTCAAGGGCATCAGCTAGTAAGTAATAAAGTGTACAGTACGCAGCAGAAAATAATGTACATCGACCTTTAGAAGGAGGTAGCGGAATTTGTAGAGCATTGTCTCTCTCAAAATCGGTTGACGGATGGGCCGTGAAAATGTAGCAGACATATAGATACAGTATGCAGCCGAAAGTAATGTACATCGGCCTTTGGAATGATATTTCGGCTTTGTAGAGCGTTGTCTCTGTAATTCTGTATGTGACGTTTTGTCAGTCTCAACGACAGAGAGAGTGCTCTACAAATCTGTTATCTCCTTCTAAAGGTCGATGTACAATACTTTCGGCCGCGTACTGTACTACCTACGAAACTTTATGATACTTTAAAAGAAAATTGACAGCGCCGAATTCGGTAGCCACAGATAAACAATCATAATGACAGATAACCGCATTCTCACGGGCGCAGTTCACACGGCAATACCACCAGCTCCCATCAGCTACCACCGTCATGGCCCGTTGAACGACACCTTAACATTGTTTGTCCCAACTTCCAACTATACAGGGTGCTATTAGAACGCTTGTAGAGTGAACTAGAGTGAGGGAACTAAAGGGAGATTGGATTGTGTTTACGTAATATATATAGATAGCGCTAAATTTCGCAAGCGTTCTCATTAGGTACAGTACGTGGCAAAAATATTGTACATTGACCTTTGGAAATAGATAGCGGTTTAGGAGAGCATTGTCTCTGTCGTTGAGACCGATAAAACGTCACATAGGTGACAGAGATAACGCTCTACAAAGCCGAAATGTCATTCAGGTCGATGTACAATATTTCTTGCCGGCTACTGTACAGTACATCCTATATTTGTAGGGCAATTGAAGAATTACATCACTATTTGTGTTTTTTTATTTATTATAAACCGCACAATCTATTGGGAATTCGATTTACCGGCCAGTTTACGATTCGATTTTTTACCGATTTTATCAACTGATTGCCAGCCCAGTGATCTGAGAACAGGTCTGCTCTCAGAATGACAAGGGGTTCGCCAAACGCTGCACTGGCCAAGTGCGGTTTGGCACACTTTTTTTTGGGCAGACACCTTTGAGAACAATATGGAAAAATTTCTAATCTAAATCTAACACCATACCAGACCATCAATAAGAGTAATTTATTACCTATTTTGAATAAATCATTTGACTTTTGACTTTTTGACTTTTCAGGCATAGGTATGCACGTTTCCCTCAGTGATAAAGCGTGATATTTTTAATTGCTTGAACGCACATAAATACCTACCTAATCTGAAAAGTTAGAAGTGCGTACCCCCAAGATCTCCCAAAATAGAAGCTATTCCTGCTTAATTTTTTATGTATAATAATATACCTATGTTATATTAGGTTTTAAAAACTTATTTCCTCAATTGCAGAAATGGTATTAAGAGTCTCAATAGCTCAACCGGTATATGGACTGAAAACCGAAAGGTCGACGATATTCTTTAAAAAAAATTGGTTTTTGGGTTTTTTATTTAGGTATGTGTACCTATAATTTAAGGGTAAATCATTAGGCTCACAAGATTTTTTGAGCATCCAACAAAAGTATCTATATGTATTACGCGACATTGCGAGGTTGAGATGGCAATCAGGGTATGTCTGTCTGCGGGGGCTGTGCGGGTGTGCAGGGCGTCCCCACCTCGATTGCCATGTCGACCTGTCGCATACTATATATTTTTAGCTACCAATTAAGATATACATGAAATAATTTATAAATACCTAGGTAGATGCCTATTATATTTTGTACGATACGGTTATTAGAGAGTTAAACAATAAGTACTAGTGCGGATAACATAACAAGTAAAAACAAATTGGTAACAATTATTCAATTATTTAATTAAATAAAAATATAATTCTGGTCAAACTTCAATCAACATCGCTGAGGCAATTTAATTCGTTCAGCATAATTTTTTGATCGTGCCGCAAAACTGAGCTTCGATGAAATAACTGGTTAAGTGCGTGTCAGAGCAGGCATAATGTAGGGTTCTGTAGCCATGCTATAGTTACTGAAAATTGAATAGTTACTGAAAATTGTAATATTTACTGAAAAGGTAATAATAGTTACCTACTGAAAATGATAATAGTTACTAACAATTGAAATAGTTACTAAAAAGGTAATATAGTTACTGAAAAGGCAATAGTTACTGAAAATTGTAATAGTTACTAAAAAGGTAATTATAAAGGTAAGGTAAACGAATTGCTCGGAATGTGGAGTGAGAGAAGATATAAATCACATATTTTTGGAATGTACCCGCAATGAAGTCGAAAGGTTTAATTTTTTTATAATGTTTAATTTAGAAATTAGGAATATTGGCGTTTGTAATAGCATTTTGGCCTCTCCATTATCGCGAGAGGCCAGAATGCTATATAAACTATTTAATTTAACTTTAAAACGAAGATAATTATTATACATACCTATTGTGATTTGTTACAAGGGTGACATGTTCTGATTGAACAAACCCTTTAATAAAGAAAAAAAAAAAAAAAAAAAAAAAAAAAAAGGTAATACTTATTATACTATTACCTACCTACTGAAAATTGTAATGGTTACTGAAAAGGAAATATTTACTAAAAATTGTAAAAGTTACTGAAAATTGTAATAGTTACTGAAATGGTAATAGTTACTAAAAATTGATAAGACGACGACGTTTTGGAACTCAGTGACGGACATCTTTATTCAAGAGCAAAGGCAAAAGCCAAAAAGTAAGTACTAAGTTCAAACCTAGATAATAGGTGGCGTTAGTTGTTTATTTGATACAAATAAAAATTATCCACCTTTTCTATCAAAACCACATCAAAACCTTTCGGTTGCTATACTTGTTAAATTGTCTCTGCTTTCTATACTTTATACTTTATTTTTAAAATGAAACACAGACAGACAGATGGACTGACGAATTGGGCAAAACCAAGGTTCCCCGTTTTGCTACGTAACCCTAAAAATAGCGGTAAAACTCAATAGTGGGCGCCAAAATGCTAGAACTTGTATGCGAAGATTACCAACGAACGCATAAATTATAGGCGCTTTGCAGTTTACTAATGGAACACGGTGCATTCCTCTCGAATTTTGAATTTCGAATGGTTGGTCTTTGTGAAAAACACATTTTTGAAAAAGGAATGCTTCGTCAGTGTATAAAAAGGTTGCACGCGTGGAGTACGTCGGCAGTTAGTGCAAAGCCCGTGACAGCGTAACGACCGATGTTTATCGATACAGCTCTACAAAGTTAAGTTTGCCGGCGACGGTAGTTTATAATATCGGTCAAGTGCGAGTTGGACTCGCACACGAAGGGTTCCGTACCATCGTACAAGATAATATAACCGCCGAACACCGTTATGTAGAACAAGTTAATGACAACAGCGCCATCTATATGTGAATTAGTAAATTAATATTTTCGTGAGCATTTTTTGTGATATAACCACAAATTATCGGCTGTCGAATGCTTTCTTACTTGTGCTATAAGACCGACCTACCTGCCAGATTTTAATGATTTTAGGTCAACGGGAAATACCCTATAGGTTATTACGACAGACACGACGACGGACAGACGGACAGGCAGTCGGCAGACAACAATCGGGAGGTCCAGGGTTCGATCCTTGGTACGCACCTCTAACCAATGTCACATAATTTTGACAGATTTATATAACACATTTGTTGTTTCAAATAGCTCGATAGGTGCTAATTTAGTTCAATACTTGGTTTAAAACGTTTGTTCTGGTATGGGGTTCCAAGTTAGCCCGCTTCCATCTTATACTGTAGGTATCATCACTTCCCACCAGGTGAGATTGCAGTCAAGGGCTAACTTGTATCGGAATAAAAAAAGAGCCGTTGACAACATTAGCACCGCTAGACACTGGTACTGATTCTGAGCACAACCAAATTTTAGAGTACCTATTCGCATCCTCTTCTTACTATAATGTAATATGAAAAGGACAGACGCAGTTTGACAGTTTTAAATTTAATTTTTAGATGGTCCCGTGATTTTAGCGCACAGTCGTAGTCGCGAGCCTACGGTTTTTTGTAGCTTGCATTAAAATTTAGAGTCTTTAAATGTAAAGTTCATGTTATGTCCCTTTTTAGCATTGTTAAAAATAAAAGGATGCAGATACTCTAAATTTAGTTTAAAGAAAGACAACGGAATCGGTGCCACTATTACACTAGCGCCATTTTGAACCGCAAAGTTAAGTTTGTACTTCACATAAAGCTCACGTAGTTAAGTATATGTATAGGTAAGTAGTAAGTGCTATAATGAATAGTTTTCATCCAACCGTTTACCTCAGCTTGTTGTGTGCGAATTGTAATTATATGTAAACTGATAGTTTCCTCATCAACATATTATTATACAGGGTGTAACCAGAACTGATACTACTGAAGACTACTGGTATGACACCACAAAAAAAACGGGAAAAAATCTATATCTTGAAAAAGTTCACGATATATTACAAAAGATGATACCCGCGACTTCGTCCGCGTGGATTTAGGTTTTAAAATCCCGTGGGATATCTTTAATTTTCCGGGATCAAAAGTAGCCTATATCCCTCCCCGGGATGCAAGCTGTCTCTGTACCAAATTTCATTGAAATCGGTTTAACGGATGTGGCGTGAAAAGCTAGCAGACAGACAGACAGACAGACAGACAGACAGACTTTCGCATTTATAATATTAGTATGGATAAAACATATGACTGACGCTAGAGGTCAACGAACGTTGTGTAAGTAGGGCATTCGGAGTCAATGCCACGTCGTAGGCGGGGCATTGACCCCAGTTTTGCACGCTATACATTGCGGGGTTGAAAAATACCGAATCACTAAAACTACAGAATGAGGCAAATGGTTATTGGTATTGGATTGTGTTTAGGTAGTATAACAATAACGCTAAGTTTTTGCTAGCGTTCTGGTTACACCCTGTATGTTTAAGGAGCTAGCTGATCGCTGACGTATGACGCGAAAATTATGGCTTTAAAAGTGCTTAGAACTTAGAAAATAATATAGCTAAATAAACCTAGTATCTAGTTAGTAAATCATGACAATGCAACTTGATACATTATACAGGAGCTTACTTATCTACTTAGGCATCATTTATAGTCAGGTATCTATAGTATATACTTAAAAACCGGCCAAGTGCGAGTCAGACTCGCGAACCGAGGGTTCCGTACTCGGATATTTTTTCGACATTTTGCACGATAAATCAAAAACTATTATGCACAAATATAAATAAATATCTGTTTTAGAATATACTTACAGGTAAAGCCCTTTCATATTTTTTTGATAGCCCAGTAGGTATAGTTATCTTACTTTGGAAATTGAAATACCTAGGTACTAATATTTGTTCATCAACACATTTTAATTTTTTTGTGTGTGATGTAACGATAAATTCACGGTTTTCAGATTTATTCCTTTAGGTATTTGTGCTATAAGACCACCTACCAAATTTCATGTTTGTAGGTCAAAGGGAAGTGCCCTATAGGTTTTCTTGACAAACACGACGGACAGACGGTCGGACGGACAGACAGACAACAAAGTGATCCTATAAGGGTTCCTTTTTCCATTTGAGGTACGGAACCCTAATGGACATACTTACTTAGATCTAAATCTAGTGCTATCCTTTTCCACAGGGATTAGGTATTATGAAAGTAGGACCTACATTTAGAACTGTTAGAGTGTTAGATATTTTAATTCTGTTTAATTTGAAGTTTAGAAAATGTATAAGTACTTGTCTTATCCCTCAATATAAACCTAGGTAGGTACCTATTATACGGTAAACTTAATGGTTAAGTAGGCTATCCTACTAAAATCAGAGACCATAAAATCCTGAAATTCATAGTAAAACAAGAGTAAAACTACAACCAAATAAAATCTTTTTATCTCGATACACGCATAGTCTTGGCAGAGTGTTTTCGTTCGGGTACTTTGATGCTTCAGTGGTGAAGATAATTTTTTACCACTTCTTCACTCGAGGCAGCAGTCAAAACAAACCGTTTGAGCCCTCTTGTGAAGCCACTTCAATTTTATTTTTATTTTTATGCTTTATTTATTGTCTAAACGTTTTTTTGTTGGTTCTTAACAAGGGTAGGACATTTGATGTTTCATGTTCGTAAGACAAGTACTTAGAACTAGAATTTAAACTATTTCTTACAGTCGTCAGTCGTGCATAGCAGTATTTTTAGGGTTCCGTACCTCAAAAGGAAAAACGGAACCCTTATAGGATCACTTTGTTGTCTGTCTGTCTGTCGGTCTGTCGGTCTATCAAGAAACCTACAGGGTACTTCCCGTTGACCTAGACTCTTGAAATTTAGCAGGTAGGTAGGTCTTATAGCAGACATTCGGGAAAAAAAAAACTGAAAACCGTGAATTTGTGGTTACATCACACAAAAAAATTAAATTGTGGTCATGAACTAATAATTAGTACTTTCAATTATCGAAGCAAGATAACTATATCAATTGGGGTATCATATGAAAGGTCTTTACCTACCTGTGCATTCTAAAACAGATGTTTATTTATTTTTATGCATCATTGTTTTTGAATTATCGTGAAAAAATGTCGAAAAAATACGGTTGTTCCTTGTTCACTACGGAATCCTAAAAAATTCACTCGAGCGAAGCGGGACAGCTAGTGACTCGTAATAAGAGCGACGGATGCTTTCTAACTTAAAGAAGTATCCAATACATCAAAACGCCGACAAAGAAGTCGCTTCAAACAATAAAAGGGCATTAATTTGAACGCCGCATTAACAGAGATCTTTCAGAATTCCTCCAAATTGAATCCGCCCTAAATCACTCGCTACAACCAAAACGACACCATCAAAACGCCATATCTCACTGCGCCATAAATACACCACCCCGCCATCCATATGTCTTTATTCCTAATAACAATTTAAGCAATTATGTGACTACCGCGTCTTGACGGTGACAACTTATTAGATAATATTCTGGAAGGGTCCTATAATTTGTGGTTACATTTCAGTACCGAAACAGAAGATTGTGATTATTATAAACATGTTAATTAATATAAATTAACACAATAAACGTACAGTACGCGGCAGAAAATAACGTACAATCAGCCTTTAGAATGACATTTCGGCTTTGTAGAGCGTTGTTTCTGTCACTCAATATGACGTTTTGTCGGTCTCAAAGACGGAGACAATGCTCTACAAATCCACTATCTCCTTCCTTTGCCTATAAATACACCACCCCGCCATCCATATGTCTTTATTCTTAATAACAATTTATACCGCATCTTGACGGTGAACGTTACGGTGACAACTTATTAGATAATATTCTGGAAGGGTCCTATAATTTGTGGTTACATTTCAGGACCCTACCAGAAGATTGTGATAATTAAAAACAAATTAACACAATAAACGTACAGTATAATAATAAGTAGTAAAATAATATAGGTACATCGGCCTTTGGAATGGCCTCAACGACAGCGACAATGCTCTACAAATCCGCTATCTCCTTCTAAAGGTCGATGTACATTATTTTCTGCCGCGTACTGTAAGAAATTGCTAAATGCGAATGTATTTAACCCTGTTGAGCTACGTACACGAATATTCTTCTCTATCTCTTCCGTGTTTGTGTTATTATAGGAATGTCCAAGAATATTATCGTTCGCATGGTCACCCTACACAGTCACGGGGCACCCAGGGCACATGAGTAGATATCCCTACCCAGGTATTACCCGCACCGCGATGATTCTTTGAATAAGATCTACCCATCACGCGCCGGTTCACTACTGAGAACGGATCTCTTCCATGCCATATTTTACCACACTGGACAAGTGGGGATTGGCAGACGTCACGTAAGCTAGGGAATCTAGATATAAATGAATAAACAACCAAATACACACACATAGCTGTTAAACATTATATTATTATCCTGTAGTTTGGTTACTATGGGAATGTCCTAGAGTATTATTGTTCCCATGGCAACCCGACACTAACACAAGGCACCCAGAAAATGCTTGCATATTCTTGGAATATTGTTTTTTAATCTAGATATGAATGAATAAACAACCAAACACAAACATAATTGTCATATCCCATGCCTATTATATTCTCTCGTAGTCGTGTCGGTATTTGACAATTAGTCAAATCACTAACTTTTCATTAAACGTGTCAAAGCGCGCGCTTAGTATGCGAGATTCTATGAAATACTGGAATGTAACGTCACATCATGATGACATACTTTTTTAGTTTAATCGATAATTTGAAATGGTTATCACACTTAAAACGAACAAAGGACGTGGATTTTACGTATTTTGGAAGACCCTCTACTTAATAATGAATGAGAAATAATTTATTTTTGATATAGTCAAATACCCAATTATAGGAATGTCCTAGAATGATATTGTTGACATGGTCACCCTACACACCCACAGGGCACCCAGGGGATGCCCGCATTATTGCCCACAGTGATTTATATGAAGCGCTACCGGATTCATTGTTCGACATATAGGTTTTTTTGTCGGCCATATACTCTAATTATAGGAAATTGGAATTAAAACGTGTCTGTAAAGTTATAAATTATTGGATATCTACTAATTGAGAATTAACTTTCATATAGGTAGGTATATTATGTGATATAGGTAGGTAAGTACCTAGTTTATAATCCATAGAAGATTAAAATAACTTTCGATTGGTATAAGTCCCGCAAATTGCTAATGCGCGTGGCCGCGCCATTTTAGTGACGTCAGCACTGGACTGACGTTTCGAGCTGATGGTATATTTTTATTTCGGCTAACGTCAAAATGACGTCATTTCGATGTTAATGGAACATGGTTCCAGCGCAATAGCAATTTGCGGGACTTATAGAATCTAAAAACACGCATACTCATCTGTTTCACGTATGTGTTTCTATTCAAGTATTCGTCATTTACACCTATCGCATCCTCTTTATACGTTTACGAGGTAATTAGGCGAGTGTTTAAGCCGACATCAATACGTCGTCGCCCAATAATAGCAGATCAACAGATCGTATTGTGTGCGGTCCGCGTTATTGTCGCGCGGTGACAGATGAGTAAACTATTGGTACGGCGACAAAAACTATATCCAAAAACGGATGTAAACGCCGCCAACAAAAAATACGCACATATGGGTTCGTATTGAATAAATCCTTATTTTTTGAAGTCAGTTAAAAACTGACTGACACACTGCGTATAGGTATTTGATAGAAGATCCGAGGTTGCTAAAATGGCGACAATAATGTTGCTTGCGGAAAAGGATAGCACTAGATTTAGACCTGTTAATTTAGTTTAGAGATTGTGTTACAAGAGAATCGGCCCCAATTGTCGTACAGATTGTGGCTGCAAAGTCAGTACCCGTAGTACAAGATTTTACGTCTAACCAAACCAAACCAAATTCGAGAGTCGAAATACTTCCGCGTTACAGTAAACTGGATCTTAAATACCTTGTTTTAAAGCTCAAGTTTGTCTACACTTCTACAGCCAGCGCTCCAAGCTAAAACATTGCGAAATTAAAATCAGTCGCATTGAATATTTGACTTCAATTCAAGGCTGTTTAGGTCCATTTTACTGTAACGCGGAAGTATTTCGACTCTCGAATTTGGTTTCGTTTGGTGAGACGTAAAATCTTGTACTACGGGTACTGATCACAGTAGAAAACTAGAAGCATACATTCTACAGAAAGTTTTAGCTATATTATCTTTCATACCTCTTAATACATTTACAAGGTAATTTAGATGAGCGTTTAAAGTCTTTAAACCGATACAAATACGTCGTCTCTCAATAACGGCAGATCAACAGATCGTGTTGTGTGCGGTCCGCGTTATTGTCGCGCGGTGACACACGACGAAAACTAAACGCCCCATTGACAGATTTATTGGCGATGAAAAAACATGTTTTTTTCAATTTTGGCAGTTTATTTTAGTTGATAATGAACTTTCACTGTCAAATGATAGGGTTTAAAGTTAATCTGTGTTTTATAATGGGTTCTAATGAGGACATCGGTTGTCTACTTGTCTACATTTTGTTAGAGATGTATGTACTTATATTACGAGTAATCATTAAATTAAATGTATGGAAATTGGAAAGGCTACAAACAAAAATAGTAAGTAGATATTCTATGAAGCTTTTTTCAATTCAATTCCCAATTATTGGCTTTTGAAGCTTTTTTCAGTGACTCGTCTAGTGTAGTACCTAGGTACTACATAGAGATCGTATTGTGAAGAAATGGTAGATCTGTACAGTACGCGTCAGAAAATAATGTACATCGACCTTTAGGAGGAGATAGCAGATATTTTGTAGAGCGTTGTCTCTGTCGTTGAGACTGACAAAACGTCATATAGGTATCAGTGAAAGAGACAACGCTATATAAAGCCGAAATGTCATGCTAAAGGCCGATGTACATTACTTTCATGTACCTACTGTAAATGCTTAATCATCATCATGATCAGCCCATCCCTGTCTTTGTCTTTAGAATGTCTTTAGAATGACATTTCGGCTTTGTTGTGCGTTGTCTCTGTCACTCATACCTATTTTGATTTTGATTTTTGAAAACCTAGGGAAATATAAAAAAATCAAGGACTAGGTACCTGATCTGACGACTTCCTCTTGAAGTTGTAATAAATTATTGCGATAGATGTCTCTTCTCGTCTTGTGGCAATGGCAAAATGTGTGCCGATGACAGATATAGTGTGAATTAGGGGGTGGCATTCGTTTTGACTTGTGTGGTCTATCTTTTAACCTACTGCGAAAAGTTATAAGAATGAGTGCATGGTATCAAACTCCAGACCCCCGAAGTCGCAAGCACTAGGCTATAGCACCACTTTTTTCAAGATTTCTAGTTCAATTAATTTGCTTTAGCACTCTCTGCAATAAATAAGTGCCTTTAACTAAAAGCTTGACAAAACGCTTCAATGTAAATAGTAATGTGGCCAATATATCGTACCGGCCCGCCAGTCGTGCCGTAACGACATACATCTCAATTAGAGGCAGCGGAGACAAATGGGGGCTCCCCGAATTAGCTAACAGACTTACTCCCTCGGTCGACTGAAATATTGCCAGCTATTAGGTAGAAATATGGAGATTGATGTGATTCTCTGGTTTTTTATAAGTTTAATTTTTTAAAGATTAATTTATTTATTTGTTCTTTTGTTTAAAAGGTAGGTAGGTAGTAGGTACCTATAGGTAAGTATTATTGTAATATGCACAGATATATCTTTTTAGTGTTCCGTACCTCCAAAGGAAAAACGGAACCCTTATAGGATCACTTTGTTGTCTGTCTGTCCGTCTGTGTGTCTGTCAAGAAACCTATACAGGGTACCTACTTCCCGTTGACCTAGAATCTTGAAATTTGGCAGGTAGGTAGGTCTTATAGCAGACATTAGGGGAAAAATCTAAAAACCGTGAATTTGTGGTTACATCACACAAAAAAAATTAAATTGTGAGCATGAACTAATAATAAGTATTTTCTATTTTCGAAATAAGATAACTATAGATACTTATTAAGTGGGGTATCATTTGAAAGGCCTTCACCTGTGCATTCTAAAACTTTTATTTATTTTTATGCATCATGGTTTCTGAATAATCGTGCAAAATGTCGAAAAATCACGACTGTAGTACGGAACCCTCGTTGCGCGAGCCTGACTCGCACTTTTTATATTTTCTTCAGACTACCTACCTTAGTACCTTTAGTGCCACAGACACATAACACATTGTTATCTACTCGGTGTTTAGTGCCTATTAGAAATCACGTCATGCATTGCCAGACACTTAGTATGGTGACAAACCCCTGCCAGACAGCCAGACACCCTTAACCATTGATATGTTAAAGTTTCAGTGTGGCTGGCTGGTGTGTAACAGCTTTTATAAAATAACGAAGGTCTAGCCCTCACGGGCTCTTAGTCAACAACGCGAACTGAAGCTTAACGTCTGATCTATTCTTAAACTCTCCGTAATATACCTACCGTTAATTATTTACCAAGTGATTTACGACCACAAAATCGTGGCTGGTGTTTAACAGTTTTTATAAAATAACGAAGGTCTGGCCCTCACGGGCTCTTAGTCAACAACACGAACTGAAGCTAAACGTCTGATCTATTCTTAAACTCTCCGTTATTACCGTTAATTATTTACCAAGTGATTTACGACCACGAAATCGTATGAATACAGACAAATCGGCGATCGGGAGGGCCGATAATCTGCCCTCCGTCCCTCCGTCCCTCGGGCGGAGGTCGGAGGACATAAATCCCGTCACGGGGTATAAATCTAAATCGCCGTTGACGTGTTGATTGTTGGCAGCTCCGCGCTATTGTTTCCCACTGTTTTCCTAAGCTCCGCTTTGTGACGGAAAATCTACGCCATTTGTTTTGCTTAACCTTAAAATATAAGGAAACCGACATGCCTGAGAGTTCACCATATTTATAATTTTTATGATAGGTAGGTATAAGTCCCGCAAATTGCTATAGCGCGTGGCCGCTATTTTAGTGACGTCAGCACTAGACTGAAGTTTCTAGCTGATGGTAGGTATACTTATTGTTATTTCGACTGACGTCAAAATGACGTCATTTCGATGTTAATGAGACATGATTCCAGCGCAATAGCAATTTGCGGGACTTATAGTGTTTTTATCTAGGTACACTAAGGAAATTTCTAGATAGTTTTAAACATAAGATATCAAAAATGGCGGAACCGGCAGGATTCGAACCTGCGTCTCCTGGGATCGCGCCCGACGCTCTGACCGCCAAGCCACGGTTCGCTTACTGCCAGTGACTCCATATTGTTCTTAATGTTGTGTGAAGTCTGCCAATCCACACTTGGTCAATATTTTAGACTATAGCTAAACCCTTTTCATTCTGAGAGGAGATCCGTAGTGAGCCGGTGAGGAATTGATAATGATGACGGGCCGATAATCTGCCCTCCGTCCCTCCGTCCCTCGGGCGGAGGTCGGAGGACATAAATCCCGTCACGGGGTATAAATCTAAATCGCCGTTGACGTGTTGATTGTTGGCAACTCCGCGCTATTGTTTCCCGCTGTTTTCCTAAGCTCCGCTTTGTGACGGAAAATCTACGCCATTTGTTTTGATACCATCGGCTTATAGCTAGGATGCCTGAGAGTTCTCCATAATGTTCTCATAGGTATATGATCAGTGGCGTGCACATAATTAGAAGCTAGGGTAGGCATTACTTAGTTCTTCTTCTTCTTTAAGTGCCATCTCCTACCGAAGGTTGGCAATCATTAAGGCTAACTGGATCTTGTTTACTGCTGCCCTAAACAGTGATCTTGTACTCATGTTAAACCACTGGCGAAGGTTCTTGAGCCAGGATATTCGTCTACGGCCAGGTCTACGTCTGCCTTTTATCTTAGTTAAGTTACCTTTTTATGATGAAAAATGCGGGCTAAGCTATTTCAACTTGGATAAGCAGTGCCTCTATGAACTTCTCGCCACTGTATATGATGGGTGGCAATCCGCACTAGGCCACCGTGGCAGACTATTACCAAACCCTTCTCATTCTGAGGAGAGACCCGTGCTCAGTGATGAGCCAGTCATGGGCTGATTATAATGATGATGATGATGATGATGATGATGATGCATACGTCAAAACATCGTAAGGAAACCTGCATGCCTAAAAGTTCTCCATAATGTTCTCAAAGGTGTGTGAAGTCTGTCAATCCACACTTGGTCAACATTTTAGACTATAACCAAACCCTTCTCATTCTGAGAGGAGACCCGTGCTCAGTAGTGAGCCGGTGAGGAATTGATGATGATGGGCCGATAATCTGCCCTCAGGCGGAGGTGGAGATGAATCCCGAATCTGAATCCCTTAACAAATTGACGTCAAAGATCATTACCTATCTCTCTGCTATCATCAGTAACGGCATAGTTTATTATTTAAATCTATATGTGTATATATATCTATGTAGTCTTATGTATGTCTATCATATTTTATTTGTATGTATTAGTGTATTAATAATATGTATTTTATATTCTTATTATATGGTTTAGTGTATTTAGCTATTGGTATTTAGGTTTATTTTACACCACCTCCCATTGTCCATTTGTTCGTTTTCTCCCTAGCGTTAAGGTTGTCTGGAAGAGGTCGCTATTCAGCGATAAGACCGCCTTTTTGTACCTACTTATTAAGATTTCTTTTTGTAACCTGTCATTTGTGTTTCTGTGGTGCAATAAAGTATATACATACATACATACATGGTATAAATCTAAATCGTGTGACGTGATGAAGTGATCCTATAAGGGTTCCTTTTATCCGTTTGAGTTACGGAACCGTAAAAACTGTGTTATTTTAGTTAGTTTGTCAAAACTACTCTTCCACCAAGTGTTTATCCACGGATAAAGGAGCGAGTGGAGTGTAAAATTGTATCAATTGTCGTGACCACTGCAGCCAGGGCCCAGTTATGACGAGGGGCGTGTCCGACCCCACGTTCCATTTGTCGAACCATTTGCCCCGCGGAATGCGGTGTCATCAGAGGCGAACGGAGCGTGAAATGGAAAACGCCCCGCAGTGACAACCCCCCTCCACCCCGGGGGGGTCCAACACACCCCGTCGCTAACGAATTCCTCAGTGAGTTTGAATCCGTTTAAATTCTATGATATGTTCAAATGGGTGCAACGATTTTAGTAATTGAATTTTGGGAGTTTAACAAAAGAGAGAAGTACAGCAAGAAACTCGGCTTTGTTTGTTACAAAAATCCATTTTCTACCTAAATACAGGTTATAAGATGACTAACTGACTGACTGATCTATCAACGTACCTACAGGCTACAGCTCAAACTACTGCACGGATCGGGCATGCAGAATGCAGATAAGTAGCTGTTAGTCGCGTCCGGCTGATTTGCCAATCTTACCTATACTATAGCACAGTTGTACCTACAATGTGTAACGTGAAACTGTACCTACCTATATAGTCCGCGACAAGTCGAGATGGCAAGTGGGGTATGAGGCGAGGGGACGCTCCGTACACCAGCACGTGACCCGCGCTCGTTCACACTGTATTAGCGCGGGATCTGTGCGGGGCGTTCCCTCCCCGATTACCATTTTAACCTGTCGCATATTATAATTAAGTATCTAAAACTTGGTCAAACACAAAACATTCGCCGTATATTATGGCCAGTTAATTTGCCGAATGCCGAACTTGTATCATTTGCTGCATCCCATAGAGACTGAATATAATATCTAAGATTCCGAATTCCACTAGTCCAACCGTACTTATACCATGAACGAGGTCTAAAGCAAAAATCCGTAACGAAATGTGAAATGTAGGAATGGTCTGTCACTCGGCCAATTGTTACCGCCACCAGTTTTTATTGTCTGTACAAGTGTCCACCTGCGATGCCATTGCACAGATAAAAAACTGGCCAAGAGCGTGCCAGAATACGCGTAGTGGCTCCGTACTAAAATCTATTTTTCCATATCCGTCACCCGGTTCAGAGTACCAGCTGAAAATCGGCGACTGCATAATGCTGAGCGGGGACCCTTTTTCGGGTTGTGCCACACATGACAGTTTGTTCCGGCGCTTCTTTTGCTTGTTCTCAGGTGGAAGAAGCACCGGAATAACTAGCTCTTAGTTTTAAAATGTGATGTGTGGCACAGTTTTGTAAATAAACGTCTTTTCTTTTCTTCTTCTTTTCTTATCTCTCTTAAAAGATAAGCAAATCGCAGCAACCTTCTCCCGGTGCTTTAGGTCTTCTGGAGTTAAATTTTTCACTCGTATCGTACCTATCATTTCCTGCATTTTCACTTCGCGGCAACAAAAGTTCTATGGGCTGCGTATGGTGCGTCTTCCGACACGGTCAAGCGGCTTGACGTCAAGCACGTAGATTTTTGCTTGAGTCAAGCATTTTGACCATTTACAAAGTTTGCTTGATGCTTGAGCATTTACGTGCTTGACGCGACGCGACGTTCGGACAGTGTTCGATGTATGAGAAAAGTGCTGTTTGCTTGATCAAGCCGCTTGACGAGCGCTTCAAGCAGCTCGTAGGTAGGTAGTACCTAAAATGAAAAATGTTCGCATTGAAAATGGCACCACATTTAAATTTTTTCAAAAAAAAGTAAGTATAGCCAGTGTCACTTCGAATGATGTAAGGATTTTAACAAGGTCTCATACTTAACCAATTTTAGTTCTGTTTTTTTTTGTATACGGTAACTTCGCAGGGAACCCTAAAATGCAATTGTCCACCTGATCGATTAAGCTCGTGCCTCTGTTTATAGTCTGTTCCGAGAACTGGATTATCGGTTAATATAGGTATACGTCATATCGAATCCATTTTTAGGGTTCCGTACCTCAACTCAACTCGAATGTCTGTCTGTCTGCCTTTCTGTCTGTCTGTCTGCTTGTCTGTCTGTCTGTCTGTCTGTCTGTCTGACTGTCGTGTCTGTCAAAAAACCTACAGGGTACTTCCCGTTGACCTAGAATCATGAAATTTGGTAGGAAGGTAGGTCTTAGGTATAGCAGACATTAGGGGAAAAATCTGAAAACCGTGAATTTGTGGTTACATCACACAAAAAAAATTGAATTGTGGTCATGAACTAATAATTAGTATTTTCAATTATCAAAGTAAGATATAACTAGCACACGTAAGGGGAAAAATCCGAAAACCGCGAATTTGTGGTTACATCACGATAAAAAATTGAAATGTGTTCATGAACAAATAATTTACACCAAATGGGGTATCATATGAAAGGGCTTCACCTGTGAATTCTAATACAGATTTATATTTTTTATGAATCATAGTTTTTGATTTATCGTACAAAATGTCGAAAAAATCCGACTGTACTACGGAACCCTCGGTGCGCGAGCCTGAATCGCACTTGCCCGGTTTTTTAATAAGTATCTAAGCATGCCAAAGGATAAGTCTAATAAAGCTAAATATGTAGTTAGGGATGCTATAGGTAGTATATAGATAGGAAATTTAATTTTAAACGAATCCATCTTAATTATTTTACCTACTATGCGGCAACCCCGGTAACAGCCAAACTGGCCGCCAGTTTTTGAAGCACGCTCGTAGGTGTCAAAAGGTGCTTAAGTAAACTACACTTAGAATAAATAGTATCGTAGCAAAATTATGCGTAAGTAAACAGCTAAAAGTAAACTAACTTAGAATGAATCCCCGTAGCAAACTATAGCGTTACAAATTTGACAAAAAACTAAATTGTCAAGTCGCGTTCCATTTTCAAATGCAATCCACCTGCGCTGCGTTTCTGATGCGCCCTGCCGGGATTCGAATCGATTACGCTGCATCGGTATTATAATCGATACCTACAGACATTACTATAAACAACTGTAGAGACAAAAACACATCAAGTTTCCGTAACAAAGTGGGGCGGATTAGCCGATTTAATTCGAAACATTCCATTTAAATGTTGCACTTTTCGATTCAATTGCTTTTTTGTCATTCTTGCATCGCATTATAATCGATACCTACAGAAATTACTATAAACAACTGTAGAGACCTCGGAGACAAAAACACATCCAAGTTTCCGTAACAAAGTGGGGTGGATTAATCGATTTAATTCGAAACATGCCATTTAAATATTGCTCTTTTCGATTTAATTGCCTTTTTGTCATTCTCGCATTATAATCGATATTCGATATCTACAGGCATTACTAATAAAATTATTATTCGTATAAAAACAAAAAGGAATTGCTTCTTCCTCTCATCATGTCAAATGCATTGATTCTGTTAGTTTTGATGTAATGTGGTGTTTGCGAGCGTGTTCAGTGGCTTCTGGTGAGGTTGGTGAGGTTCTTTTCGTTTATCTTTAAGAAGAAATAAAAAGAAAAATAAATCTTACATGGAAAAAATTTTGGGCATTAGGTAAAAGAAATTTTAAAAGGGAATTACAGCTTAAATCTAAAGAAAACAGTGGTAGATACTTGTCTGCTTCCTTGTCTACTCTATGGATGTCAAACATGGGTATACACAAATAAGGCAAAACAGTGGTAGATACTTGTCTGCTTCCTTGTCTACTCTATGGATGTCAAACATGGGTATACACAAATAAGGCAAAACAGTGGTAGATACTTGTCTGCTTCCTTGTCTACTCTATGGATGTCAAACATGGGTATACACAAATAAGGAAAAACAGTGGTAGATACTTGTCTGCTTCCTTGTCTACTCTATGGATGTCAAACATGGGTATACACAAATAAGGCAAAACAGTGGTAGATACTTGTCTGCTTCCTTGTCTACTCTATGGATGTCAAACATGGGTATACACAAATAAGGCAAAACACCAAATTATAACAACCCAAAGAGCAATGGAAAGGAGTATATTGAAAATAAGGAAAATACACAAAATAAGAAGCGACAGCATTAGACAAAAAACTAAAGTGACCGATGCATTAAATCAAGCTCTTACATTGAAGTGGCAATGGGCTGGACATGTCTCACGTTACTTGGACAACAGATGGACAATACAAACCACACAATGGAAAGGACCAGTAGGCAAAAGTTGTGTTGGGAGGCCATTCAAACGGTGGGCTGATGAGATAGTACAAACTGCAGGGAAGAACTGGTTGTATCTGGGCAAGGACAGGGAGAAGTGGAAGAGGTTGGAGGAGGCCTTTACCCGAAATGGGGCTCATGTTCCATAAATTAATACAAAAATTAGCGTTCACTTACTAACCATACTAATCTAGGAAAATAAGTAAAATTGTACTTACTAACAAAACTAATCTACTATGTAACTAACTAAGGAACACGAAAATAAATGGCTTTTTTATTTTATTTATTTATTTTATAAAAACAAAAACACACTGAGTTTCCGTGACACAGTGATGCGGATATTTAAGTCGTAACATTCATAATATTATTATCATCGAATAAAAAAAGTCGCTAAAAAGCGCCTATCGTGTTAAAATATTATAAATATTGCTCATACTAAACGATATTTACATTTTAAATTAATAAATGTGCTCTTCATTTAATTACAACTAGCTATTCATCATACTAAATCATAGTATCAAGGGGCCATGTGGTTTTGTGAAAATTGGCGAAGCTTTGAAAAGTCGTGGGGAAAACATTGATATAGATAACTAACAAAGATACACTGTTAGGTAAAGCCTGACCAGAAAAATAAATATCTCGTTATATTATTGCGAAAAAACCGTGCAACTAATTTACTTATACAAGACCATAGGTAGATATACCTATTGACTATATAGACCATATATCTACTAGTTGCGCCCCCAGACCAAGTTTTTATATCTCTGGTCAGGTCCAGCTATCCCTACTTACATAAATAAATAAATAAATAAAATAAAATCTTTTTATTCAGAGCAACTATGGCTCAATTTGTTAGTAAACAAACTCACTTAAAAACTAATGTTAGTAACTACTACTAAGTAGGTATAATTGTGGCAAAAAGACAGTTTAATTTACAAATGTGGCCTCACCAACACTTGAACAAAGTGTTCAAGCATTGGTGAGTCCATCTTGCTCGCAAACATGTTCAGGATGCGGTTGGTACTTGATAAATTACGTTTGTATATGCGAAAGACTAATTTAACGGAGTCTTCTCTTCTCTAAAAGTCCTTTACCACCTTCGTTTTGAAATGCAGATTTTACAGTTTTACTTATAAATAATTTTATTGTAAGGCCTCAGAAAATGTGACGCATAAAAAACGATAGACGATTTTAATTTGAACCTCATCCGATAGACTACCTATTTACTGTTAATTCTGGTCTACTGTTTTGACTATTGTTTTGTAGTTTGTACCTATTTTCTTATTCATCTCAAAAGATATACTTGGAGAGGTAAGACAAAGAGAAATATTACTCAACTTTTGATTGAATTTATATTTTTAGAAACTGAACTTGGTTACTTAATTATCGAGAAATTTAGTGATAGGCAGGTATTTTGTTATTGAAATAATTATTTGTATATTGTTGCCCATTTGTTTGTTTGTGAACATAGTTTTTATTATAAGTATTAATTTCTCATTGGAGACTGCTTAAGTTTAAGTGTTTTATATAATATACCTACTAACTATTTATATAATTGTAACTGTTTGTCTCTATGAAATAAATTTCTAAATTAAATTAAATTGTGCTCCTCCTTTTACCATCCACTTGGAGAACGAAGACTGTTCTAGGTTTACCTATATCTCACATGTGGTATATCAATGGAGGAAAAATTAATATTCTTTTGTTTTATCTTGTTCTTGCCACGCGCCACTGCGTACCTACGCGCTAATCGGCGAGATCTGCCAGTTTAAAGCTCCTAAATAATTGTATATTTTGCCAGCCTGTAATAAGTGTAAACTACCTACCTATTTTATAAAGGAAACATTTCGTAATTATACCTACCTAAGTGCGCAAGCATAGGTAGGTATACACAGTGTGATATGTTTGTACCGTAGGAAAATTTACATATTATAGGTATTAAGTGTGAAAATGTACGAAATCTTGAAGCGTGATAGATAAAACAATAGATAGGTATATAATAATGTGTTATCAGAGTATAGAAAATTATTTAAAATAATTTTATTCTTATAGGTAAGAAAGTAGATAGGTACCTAGATTGCCTAATAGTTGATACCTAGGTATAATTTCCCAGTAATATATAAGTAATATATTTGAAATCCATTTAAAAAAAAACGGCCAAGTGCGAGTCAGGCTCGCGCAACGAGGGTTCCGTAGTACAGTCGTATTTTTTCGACATTTTGCACGATAAATCAAAGACTATGATTCATAAAAATAAATAAAAATCTGTTTTAGAATCCACAGGTGAAGCCCTTTCATATTATATTACCCCACTTGATATACTTATATTACTTGGATAATTGAATATACTAATTATTAGTTCATGACCAGATTTTTTTTTTAATGTGGGATGCAACCCTAAATTCACGGTTTCCAGATTTTTCCCCTAAAGCCAGCTATAAGACCCACCTACCTGCCAAATTTCATGATTCTAGGTCAACGGGAAGTACCCTGTAGGTTTCTTGACAGACAGACACTTTGATTCTTTATTCCTTAGAACTTTAGGTTTATTATTGTGTGATTTACAATGGATTAGCGCGCTGAAGTGGCAATGGGCAGGTCATGTCTGTCGCAGAACCGACGGCCGATGGGGCAGACGTGTTGAGTGGAGACCGCCGCGTACCGGTAGCGCAGTGTGGGACGACCCCCAGCCCGCTGGACCGATGACCTGAAGAAGGTGGTGGGGAGCGGATGGATGAGAAAGGCGGAGGACCGTGTTTGGTGGCGCGCTCTTGGAAAGGCCTATGTCCAGCTGTGGACGCAAACAGGCTGATGGATGGATTGGATTACAATGGTGCCAACATAATATTACTCACGCCGCACGCGTCAAGTAACAAGTTGCGATGAACGGACAATCGGCGACAGGTCGAGATGGCAATCGGGGAGAGAACACCCCACACACACGCACAGCCCCCGCGCTAACGTGCGGGCGAGCGAGGGCGGGCCTCATACCCTGATTGCAATCTCTACCAATTGCATGTTGCAATTGGGTATTTGACTCCAATTTTTTTATTACTTTACTAGGTAGATGATGCCCGCGACTTCGTCCGCGTGGATTTAGGTTTATGAAAATCCCGTGGGAAGTCTTTGATTTTCCGGGATTTTTTAGCCTATGTACTTCCCCGGGATGAAAGCTATCACTGTACCAAATTTCGTCATAATCGGTTGAACTGTTGGGCCGTGAAAAGCTAGCAGACAGACAGACAGACACACTTTCGCATTTATAATATTAGTATGGATTAGACGTAGATAGCGATATAGCATTTTGACGTCACACTTTACTAATGCCATAGTAGGTAACTTCGTGCGGTTTCATACAATTAATTTATCCCACTCCAAAATTAAAATCTTTATGTTGGATTTTAATATTTTTTTAGCGCACGTCATTATTTTTATCCTAGTTTATAATAAAGTAAATAATAAGATTTGTCAAATTCAAAACTAGGAAAATACTCAATTGCATTATTGTTGCAATTGCGAACTATAGCTAGGTATGCCATTACAACTAAGGTTTGATTTACTGTAAATGCACCCAAAGTAATTAATCTCAGAGGACCGCGATCGTCTCGATGGCACACCGCCAGAGATCTGCTGATGGAAGTTAAATCCGGATTCAGATTCGCTTTCTAGATAACTTAGTGCATTCAATTTAGGTGCAGTATTCTAAATGGATACAACATTACAGTAAGTATATCGAAACGTTAAACTAAGAGATGAGTACTTCTAAATTCAATTGATATTGTTTTAGACTACATTCAAAACTATTAATTATAGATAAGTATAGAGTAACACAGACAATATTATTATTATCTATGTTAGAAACATCAATATTATCTGCGCGTAGAGTTAAATTCATTGGTTTCATCCATGCTACTAATAATATCTATTATAAATGCGATAAGTATATCCTAAATTCATGCATCATGTATAACAGTAAGTAGGTATATTAAAACACTCTTTTTTCTTCTTGCATCGTAAAGTATTATAGGCCTTAATAGAAATAACGTATTTCAAAACGTGAGCAAACAATTTCAGGCAAAAATTCCTCCAATCCCTAATCTAACCAACCATAAAAGTATGGATTAGAAGTGTAGAACAAGTGAGCACAAGAGCACGAACTTTACAATCGAGAAAGCCAGAGTTAATTTTGGTTTATAATCAATTTTAAAGGAAAACTATCATGACTAAGTTGTAACTACGGAACCCTACACTGCGCGTGGCCCACCACGCACTTGGCCGGTTTTTTAAAACGGTTGGCAATTGGCATCCCTAGTGTATATTCAAATTTGAACAGCAACTGTTTTATGAACGTTTTACCACCTGCTTGCCGATTTGCTTTACGGGTTTTCTATTTAAATTAATAATTCCTAACCTACATCAGTCAGTTCGCTGAGGTGAATTAATTAGACACAAGTTAATGGCTCGGGCACATGAATAGTGAATAGAGCCGGATGTATTAAAAGTTCCAACTTTTAATACTATTTTTACACGATAACTTACCTAAAAAAGAAAATGTAGGTATAGTTGATATAATTTATGTATCTGCGTTGCTTCGTCAGGTGAGCAAAACTACACAAATATGTGATGTTTGGCTGAATAACTTTACTTGTGTGAAGTAGGTACAATAAAGGGTGATAAAAGGAGCAATATGTCTGACTGGTGACTCGGAAAATGACAGAATAACAGTGTCACTACCGCAAAAAGCGATTTTACGCTTGCATTCGATTTAGAATAATTTAAATAAAAAAATAGTTACACATAATATCTTTCCAAAAAGGAACCCTCCTCGGTGCGCAAGTTCGACTCGTACTTGGTCGGTTTTTTGTTATTCAGTTAGCTGTATTATTTACACAAACTAAACACTACTGTTTATTATTTAGTTTGACTAACACAGAAGGGTCCACAAAGCTCCCTAAATTAAACCTATTCTTTGATAAAGCTAAGATAGGTGTGATTTGTGAAGTACAATAAACGGTGATAAAAGGAGCAATATGTCTGACTAGTGGCTCGGAAAATGACAGAATAACAATGTCACTACCGCAAAAAAGCGATTTTTCACTTGCATTCGAACTCTCAATAGGCTACTTGACACTTTTTTTAAGTTGGGCTTAAATGGTTAATATTTGTCCTATTATATCAAAAAAATTAACACTATATTTTTTTGCGCCCTAAAAACCGTAAAACTTTAATTTAAAAATATATTTTTCTTAGACAGGTGAAAACACTGTCGGCCATGTTTGGCCGATAGATTATCTGTGCTCTGACGTCATGCATTTGTAAACAACAGCATAACTTCCCAAAGTTTAATAAACATGACTTCTATACTAGTTTACATGGAAAATATAGTAATTATCGTTATTGTATCATCCGAGAATGTAAAAACGCATCGATAAAGACCACAGGAAAGTTGTGGATTAGAGTGCCCAGTGAAATAAATATACGTAACACGATCCTATATGACTAACGACTTCAACCCAAATTTATTTTTGCAAAGATCACTTCGTTGTAAGTCTTACTTAATAACTTATTCAATTTATAAAGAGAAAACGATAATTTTTTACGTTTACTATGAGTTTTTAGAAATATATAAAAACTAGCTTATGCTCGTGACTTCGCCCGCGTGGACTTCATAAATTTCAAACCCCCGTTTAACCCACTCAGGGGTGGAATTTCAAAAAATCCTTTCCTAGTGGATACCTTCTCTTTACCTACAAAGAACACACCCACCAAATTTCATGTATCTAGGACCAGCTGGTTAGATGTTTAGGCTGTGCGTTGATATATAAGTTAGTCAGGACTTTAAATTTTATATATAATATGGATACTACGTTAGTCCCCGCGTGACATAGGGATGACATTTCTTTGTTTACATATTTAATGACGTCACATTATGGCTGACAGCGTTTTCTGCGTTTCAAATAAAAATAAAAACTGTATTTTTTTAAATTGGATTTATATATCCATCCTGCGTTTTTAATAATTGTTATTGATACATTTCGTTGTCTTAAGCAAAATACTATAATAAATAATCATTTATTGGACGAAATTAGATATGAGTCAAGTAGCCTATTAGTAATTAGTATGCAGGCTTCCTCTCGATGTTTTCCGTCACCATTAAAGCAAGAAATATTTAATTGCTTAAAACTCCGAAAAGTTTATTTTTTAGTTTGACTAAATTGCATTAAGTCTTCAATAAAAGGCCAGCACAGACCAACAAAGGGTGCGCAAAGCTCCCTAAATAAAGCTAAGAAGCAAAGAGATAGGTGTGAACTACAATAAACGGTGATAAAAGGACCAATATGTCTGGCTAGTGGCTCGGAAAATGACAGAATAACAATGTCACTACCGCAAAAAAGCGATTGTTCGCGCGCGTTCGCCGTGCTCGACTTGCGAGGGGGATGCCAGGAGTTTTATGTGGGCGATAAAATGAACTGCAATTCAATTTATTGGATAGTGTGTTAGTTTATCTGTTCTGTCAATAGAGACATGAGATTAAATACTTACCTACTACTTTTAGGGTTCCGTACCGTACCTCATAAGGAAAAACGGAACCCTTATAGGATCACTTTATTGTCTGTCAAGAAATCTACAGGGTATCTCGTTGCACTAGAAATCATGAAATTTGGCAGGTAGGTAGGTAGTAGCAGACATGAAAAAATCTGAAAACCGTGAATTTAGGGTTACATCACACAAAAAAAATTAAATTGTGGTCATGAACTAATAATTAGTATTTTCAATTTTCGAAGTAAGATAACTCTATCAAGTGGGGTATCATATGAAAGGGCTTCATCTGTGCATTCTAAATCAGATTTTTATTTATTTTTATGCATCATAGTTTTTGAATTATCGTGCAAAATGTCGTAAAAATACGACCTATGTCACTCTCCAGGTCTTTATCTATACCCATGCAAAAAATTACATCTATCCGTTGCTCCGTTGCGACGTTATTGAAGGACAAACCAATAAACACACTTTCGTATTTATAATTATGGGTAGGTACTGATTTTAATTTTTAGTAATTGTTTCCAGAAATGGACGCCCTTCCAAACGAGTTATTTTACCTCGTCACTGTGACAAATTATATATTTCACAAATCGCAATCAGTTGCGAGCGCGACCAATCCCCCCTACAAGCATTAGCGGCGGATTAAGGCGCTTTGGCTGAAGCCGCCGTGGGGGTGCCTTCACACATACTCGGGCTAGTAATATTCAGCCTATATTTTTATAATTTTTATGATAGTGTTTTTACCAACACTTGAAGGAAATTACTAAATAATTTTAAATACATATCAAAAATTGCGTAACCGGCAGGAATCGAACCTGCATCTTCTGGGTTCGATAACTGCAAGTGCAAAGTGTCGTTACTAGATGGCATTAAACAGTCGCTTCCGTACTGAGTGAACATACATATCACAAATTTCGTCACTGACCGTGGTCAAGGTATCGGGCGCGAACCCAGAAGATGCAGGTTCGATTCCTGCCGGTTACGCAACTTTTGATATGTATTTAAAATTATTTAATATTCAGCCTGCTTCACAGTTCACGACTGTTAAAAAACTTGTATAGATCTTGCATTTCACGAGGGCAAGTGGCTCATGCTTGTGTTGTTTCGACGACTGACTGACTGATTGGTCCGACGTGCACGCACACTTACGTTAGTCCGCGTATACGACGTAACCACAAGTAAAGTTTACTCGCCTTCGTGAATTGCAAGAACTGTAACAAAACGTCGAAGCTTCAGCTACATTGGCAGGCGTCAAATGTAGGTAGAATAGGTAGGCTATGAAAATACTTACAATAGTCCGCGACAGGTCGAGATGGCAATCGGGTTATGAGGCGGGGGGTGCCCCGCATACTCTTTTCTTGGGCAGTCGTGTAAAAAACAACCGCGATCTATATCGTACATGTGTGGAAGCACCCTAAGCCCAATATTATTTTAGCTGTGTAAACGACAAGGACTCTTTACATTGCTTGTTTTGTTAGTCGACCTAAATATTTGTGTTTACTTTAACAGTAATGTAACGTAAATGAAATAGACTAACTGACTGGCATAACTATTCAACGTACTATCATCATGATCAACCCATCGCCAGTTCACTACTGAGCACGGGTATTCTCTCAGATCATAAAGGTTTAGGCTACAGTCCGCTACGCGGCAATAGAAATTACAGTTATGCAGTGGCGTGCACAGTGTTTGAAGCCAGGGTAGGCATTAGTTAGGTAGGAACCTGTTTACATGCAGGTCATAATGAAAAATATGCATTGAGCTATTACAACTGGGGTAAGCAGTTCATTTATGCCTCTATGATCTGCACGCCACTGAGTTCATGAGATGAGGGTACAACCCGCTGACAGACAGATGAATAGACGGACGGACAGCGAAGGCTCAGTAACAAGTGCCCATTAGCACCCTTTAGGTACGGAACCCTGAAAAGGTAGGTCAGTAAGTATACACATTTAAATAAAAAAATACTGTTCTTGCGTTCGGAACCTCCCAGCAACCGAATAATTTTACCTTTTACACAACTACTACCATCTAAATGAGTAGAAATGAGGCAACGTAATAATTACTAGCTTATTTGTCACACAGGATAATAGCCGTTAATCATTGGTGATAAGGCTTATAATTGCGTGTACGGATTATAAGCTTAAGTCATGTAAAGGTGGGTGCAGGCTCGCGTGGTCGCCAAATCGCGCGATGGCACGAAACGCGACAAATGACGGGAATTACGAAGCAGAGCTCATTAGCGAACATATTTCAAAGGAAAATAGAAATTAACGAATGCTATAAGTTCTATGTACTTGTCAGTGTCACGGACTAAAGAAAAAAAACCGGCCAAGTGCGAGTCAGGCTCGCGCACCGAGGGTTCCGTACTACAGGCGTATTTTTTAGACATTTTGCACGATAAGTCAAAAACTGTTATGCATAAAAATAAATAAAAATCTGTTTTAGAATGTACAGGTAAAGACCTTTCATATGATACCCCACTTGATATAGTCACTCACTTCGAAAGTTGAAAATACTAATTAGTAGTTCATGACCACAATTTAATTTTTTTTGTGTGATCTAACCCTAAATTCGCGGTTTTCAGATTTTTTCCCAAATGTCAGCTATAAGATCTACCTACCTGCCAAATTTCATGATTCTAGGTCAACGGGAAGTACCCTGTAAGTTTCTTGACAGACAGACAAACAGACAGACAGACAGACAACAAAGTGATCCTATAAGGGTTCCGTTTTTCCTTTTGAGGTACGGAACCCCAAAAACTGGTCAAGTGCTAGTCAGGCTCGCGCACCGAAGGTTCCGTACTACAGTAGTATTTTTTAGACATTTTGCACGATAAGTCAAAAACTGTTAGGCATAAAAATAAATAAAAATCTGTTTTAGAATGAACAAGTGAAGTCCTTTTGTATGATACCCCACTTGGTATAGTTATCATGCCTACTTTGAAAATTCAAAAATAGGTACTAATAGATATTTGTTCATGAACAGGGAACACATTTTAATTTTTTTTGCTATGATGTACCTAACTACAAATTCACGGTTTTCGGATTTAGTCCTTTACTTGTGCTATATAAGACCTACCTAGTTACTATTAGGTACCTACTTACCAAATTTCATGATTCTAGGTCAACGGGAAGTACTCTTTAAGTTTTCGTGACAGACACGACGGACAGACAGAGAACGAAGTGATGCTATAAGGGTTCCTTTTTTCCTTTTGAGGTACGGAACCCTAAAAATAAAGATTTGTGTTCTCGACCAATTAGGTAGGTAATTCTTTAATTAGGTTTATTAAATCATCATATTATTATTATGTTTTACTTATAATCTTTTCTATATTAGGCAAAGTTGACTGACTAACTGACAGACTGACTTACTGATCAATCAACGCACAGCTCAAACCACTAGACCGATCGGGCTGGGATTTGGCATGCAGATCATAGATAGCTCATATGTTTATGACGTAAACATCCGCTTAGAAAGGATTTTTGAAAATTCTACCCCTAAGGGCGTATTATACGAGTTTGAAATTTGTGTATAGGTACAGTCAATAAATATTTTCTAAGAAATCGCCCAGTAATTAACGCACAAGATCAATAAAGGAAACAACAGTAGATTCCTTGCGCCTCCCACTGCACACAAATGGACTTTTTTCCCCGACCTACACAAATATTAGGCCGAACACACACAGGCGGAAGAAAAAAAGTTAACGAGTCGCCGGCTACCGGCGCCCGTGCCACTAAAGAAATGGAGGCGTGTCTTGTCACGCACAAAACAAACTCGTGCGACAGAGACGCAGACACCACCCGCCTACGAACAAACGAGACGGCGATAGACCGGTGCTCGCGACGACTAATTTAAAACTGGATAATAATTGATGGTGAACTCAAAACAAACAGATATGGCTGACAAAAAAGACGAGGCGAATCGGCCGAACGGAATGTTCATAATATTCTTGTGACTTTTTAACAAGATTTTATAAACTAAAACCAACAACATACATATTAGGTATATATATACTAAAAACCTGAAAATACCTAGATAATATAATCAATTCAAACAAAGGAAAATTACGGAAATCGATTCAGACGACCAAACAGTAGGTAAGTAAAGGACGAATCACCAAAAACGATTTAGATTTGACTGAAATCTCGAAAGTCCGCGACAGGTTGAGAGTGCGAACGAAGTCGTGGGTATCATCTAATGGCTAATAAATTGATGTAGAACTCAAAACAAACAGACAGGGCTGACAAAAACAAACAGACAGGGCTGAGAAAATCAAACAGACAGGGCTGACAAAAAAGCACGACATCGTACGAAATCTTCATTAGCGAGAGAAGCGCCGGCAGACGTTCTTAATTTAAAACACGGTGAGTCGACGGAATCGCAGAATAGCGACGTTTGTTTTACAATCCACCACCCAAAATGGTGATTAGTAAAAAACTCATTAAGTACCAATTTGCTTCCAGAGATGATCTTTCATAAACCAAAACAAAACAAAAGGAGAAAATAAGGAGAAATAATAAAAAAAGGAAGAAATAACGCTCGCTCGCTAAACAATTTTGGAAATGAGGCGATTTTTCGTCACGATGTTTTCCTTCATTGTTAGGTAAAGCAAGTGATATTTTAATTGATTCAAATTAAAATAGATAGATACATATAACTCCGAAAAGTTAGTGGCACACGAGTAGATATCCTTCAAGAAAGTTTTTTAATTCCCACAAAAACAACCCCCGTAGAAAAGATTGTAATCGCAAACCTCTTTGTTTTCTTGTCGTATGCGTAACGACATAGGTATGTAATCTATGACTTTTTAACTTTTCATTGCGTGTATTGCAAATTGTTTAGTAACCTCTAGGATAGGAACACCTAAACACGCTGAACACATCGACCTGTTCAGCTGCTCACTGGGCGAGTTCATAAGGGCCACAACGTTTTTGTTAAGTTTTAAATAAAATAGGTTATTTAAGTTTAAGTCAGTTGTAAATAGTAAAAAGTATGTAATAGGTAATAAGTAGATATAAATAATTTAAGTTAACTTAGCTATCGCATTAGGTTAGCCTGTAATGATAGTTTTAAGTTGTCAAATAAAAAAAATAAAAAAAAAATTCACCAGATATACCTACCACATTTACAAACGCAAAACTTACTACTCTACTAATCAATATTACCCGTTTCTACTGTACAACTTTTCAATGAAACCTAGATACACCTAATTGATGCTTAAATAAATATATTCATAATCCATTCTCCAGGAAAGTTTTTTAATTCCCACAAAAACTACTCGTAAAAAGATCGTAAGCGCAAACCTCTTTAAGTTTTTCTTGTCGTATCTCGTGGCGCCATTGCAATGTTTTGACCCGGGCGCCGGCAAGGCAGAACAGATTAAACATAATATTTTGACATATTGCTAAGTGAATAGATAACAAACCTTTTTGCTCAAAGTGCTCTTATTTGCTCTCGCTTTTAGCTCAGGAATAATGATTTATTGCTGTTTTATTTGTAGTTTATATTGTAGCTGGAATATTTCATTTATCAGCAAAACTAGGTAGGTAGTTAGGTAGGTAGGTCTCATGAGACGCGTAAAAATCTTTTAGAATAGAAAGGAAATGTTATCGATTCTGTATACAAGCTATAGATAATTTAGACACAAGCTCTAAATTAAATTGACAGGTCTGGATGTAGTGCTATCCTTTTCCACAGCGTCCATTATGAAAAGAATATCAATGAGATTTAGTGTTTAGAACTGTCATTTTAGAGGAGCTCAATTAAACAGAATGAACTCAATTTTATTTTTTAATATACCTATGTACCTTTTAAGACATTAGACCGTTCATATTCAGGGCCGGTTGTTTCAACAAACTTTGACGGACACGTAACCTTTAAATATGGCGCTAACGAACGTAAGTAAAGAAAAAGCGTTGATCCAGCATCTATTAGCGCTAACGTTCGTTAAAAAGTTACGTTTACGTTAACCAGTGCTGGCGCCAGTGGTGATCGTCAAATCAGTTCGTAACTTCATACTTCTTACAAACGGAATATTTTATTTACAAATTATAATGGAATCAATTTAATTCAAAGCTTTTAATGGTAGTTTTTTTGAAGATGAAAGAGAATTTGTAAGAAAGAAAAAGTGTTTAAAATGCGAAGTAGCAATATTAATAACTATGTATATAATTTAATATACTTAAAATGAAATAAAAAAAGGATACGGAGAAGTAAGTTAATTTTTAGGGTTAGTTTCGCAACCAAAATAACAATGACGAACAGTTTTTGTGTACAATGAAGCAACGCACTTAAATTAACAGATGTTAAAGTTCGTCTACGTCTGTTAAATTTTAACGAACGTATCTTACGAAGACCAATGGTTTGAAACAACCGGCCCTCAGTAATCGAAATCTTTAGGTGTCTTAAGCTTTATCGAAGCTTTTCGCCTTTTTAACCGACTTCAAAAAAAGGAGGAGGTTCTCAATTCGTCGGAATCGTTTTTTTTTATTTTTTTATTTTATTTTTTTATTTTTTATGTATGTTCCCCGATTACTCGAAAACGCCTGGACCGATTTTGAAAATTCTTTTTTTGTTTGAAAGGGTATACTTCAAAGTTGGTCCCATTTTAATTTGGTGAAGATCTGATGAACATCTTCGAAGATAGATACTGGAACTCCTCAACGGATAAGAGTAAATTGCTCGCGATCAGTGTAATAGCTTAGTAAACAGTAGATTTTTAACCAGTCATAGCATAATTCCATGGGGCCACTAAAAATTGTGAAATAAAAAAAATTTACAAAAAAAATAAAAACCGACTTCGTTACACAAACACTAAAAATTGAAAAATAATTTAATTTATTACCGAATATATTATATATACAAGAGTTAATATAGTTTCATAATAATATTTTTTGGGGTCGGTGCCAATGAGGTGCCATTGTGGAGTCCCATAAAAATATGAAGTCTAGACGATTCGCGCAGCTAAAGCTAACTGGCACCGGCACCAAAAAGTATTATTATGAAACTATATTAACTCTTGTATATATAATATATTCGGTAATAAATTAAATTATTTTTCAATTTTTAGTGTTTGTGTAACGAAGTCGGTTTTTATTTTTTTTGTAAAAAATTTTAAATGGAAATGTGATGTGATTTAGATGTGTAGGTATTTACTATTTAGTGATCGAAATCACAAACTTTGGACTCAAGTCGGGCACTTTTAAGTACCTACTTGAGTTGGAAAAATAAAAGTATCAGAAATGTAGGTACACCATTTTGCTCGCTAACTCGTCATTTATTTTCAAAAGTGACCTCCGCGACGTCTGTAACTCGATATTTCACATGTTTTAAAAATAGAACGGATGTCATGTTTTGGAAACAAATTAGCTCGATTGTTAGCAACAATTTATTGCGCGCCCATGTTTGCTTAGTGAGCCTGGGGAACAAAAGCCACCAGTGACCACACAGATTGCACAAGAGGCGATTTTTTACGACAAAATCTGGTGGCAATTGACACATTTCTACGTAAAGATGCTGAATCCTTATAACGGAAACATTATTGGTATTTTTAGGGTTCCGTACCTCAAACGGAACCCTTATAGGATCACTTTGTTGTATGTCTGTCTGTCCGTCTGTCTGTCTGTACTTCCCGTAGACCTAGAATCATAAAATTTGATATAAAAAATAGGTAGGTCTTATAGCAGACATTCGGGGAAAAATCTGAAAACTGCGAATTTGTGGTCACATCACACAAAAAAAAATTTATTGTGGTCATGAACTAATAATTAGTATTTTCAATTATCAGAGTACGATAACTATATCAAGTGGGGTATCATATGATAGAGCATCACCTGTGTATTCTAAAACAGATTTTTATTTACAGGATAATTCAAAAACTATGATGCATAAAAATAAATAAAAATCTGTTTTAGAATGTACAGGTGAAGACCTTTCATATGATACCCCATTTGATATAGTTATCTTATTTAGAAAATTGAAAATACTAATTATTAGTTCATGACCACAATTAAATTTTTTTTGTGTGATGTAACCACAAATTCACGGTTTTCAGATTTTTCCCCAAATATCAGCTATAGATCTACCTACCTGCCAAATTTCATGATTCTAGGTCAACGTGAAGTACCCTGTAGGTTTCTTGACAGACAGACAGACAGACAACAAAGTGATCCTATTTTTCCGATCCTATTAGGTTCCGTTTTTCCTTTTGAGGTTCGGAACCCTGAAAACCAGTCAAATGCGAGTCATACTTGCACACGAATTCACACACACACACACACACACACACACACACACACACACACACACACTACAAAGTCATCTGCTTAAATTAACTTCAGATTTTGTAGAAGATTTACATTCTGTCACTTGGCCAGGAAATAGAGCGCAATAATTTAAAACGCCTGTGAACATTTCCAACATGTCGAATACGAGAATATGTATTAAAGAGGTACGCACTTTCAACGCTCGTTATAGATGGGTAGGCAAAGCGAACAATTAGTGGGGCCTGGTAATGATTGTAACAACTCGGGAATGTAATGAGGTATAATATGATCCTTTTGTACATGTTCGTGTTCTTGGGATAGCGCAAGTTATAGGCAATGAGCGGGATAGTAGTTTTTAGGGTTCAGTACCTCAAAAGGAAAAACGGAACCCTTATAGGATCACTTTGTTGTATGTCTGTCTGTCTGTCTGTCGGTCTGTCTGTCAAGAAACCTACAGGGTACCTACTTCCCGTTGACCTAGAATCATGAAATTTGACGGGTAGGTACATCTTATAGCTGATATTTGGGGAAAAATCTGAAAAACGTGAATTTAGGGTTAGATCACATAAAAAATATTAAATTGTGGTCATGAACTAATAATTAGTATTTTCAACTTTCGAAGTGTAATAACTATATCAAGTGGGCTATCATATAAAAGGTCTTCACCTGTACATTCTAAAACAGATTTTTATTTATTTTTATGCATCATAGTTTTTGAATTATCGTGCAAAATGTCGAAAAAATACGACTGTAGTACGGAACCCTCATTGCGCGAGCCTGACTCGCACTTGGCCTTTTTATTAATTGATTTTAATTGATACTGATACTGTGTCGGGTATTTGGTAACATAATATATACATCATCGTAATCTATACTAATAAATAACGTTGAAGTGTCTGTCTGTAATTTTACTAAACGATACGTCATAAACTAGCCTGCACGCACGTGGTATTACTGTTGGTTCGAGGTCTCTTTCGAATATTGTTTTTCTGAATTGTAAATTTGCCATTTTTGATTCTAATAAATTTTGTACTTATGAATTTATTGTAAAACCATGACAAAATCATGACAACAACCATTAAAATTTCAGCGTGTAAAACAGATAAAAGACGCTTTAAGCTTATGACTTGTACCATAAGAGCAAGTAATAACATGTCCGTAAGGTTAGTATGTCAAACAGTAAGGGTTAGGTACGTTGTTAGAGGAACGTTGACTGTTCGTCAATTAGTTTCGTTAGGTAGGTAACAGGGAGGTATGCCTTACCGGCTGTGCTCCATAACTTGGCTACAAGACAAAATGAAATGAATAAATAATTATAATGGAGATATTATAAAGTCGAACGTTGTAGTGTTAAAAAATTCAAAATAGCGCCATACAGCTACCATTTTGATTTTTTTTTCAAAAAATTTATAGCCAAAAAATGTATGATATTATAAGGATTATATCGATACCTACCCCATACATTCAAATCTGTTCAAGAAAGTATTTAGAAGTCGTGGTTGAATTAAGAAATTAACATACACTCTGAAAACATTACACTCCTTTTTTTGGACAGTCGTGTAAAAAGGTGTCAAACGTTAGTCTGATAAAAGACGCTATAAGCTTATGACTTGTACCATAAGAGCAAGTAATAACATGTCCGTAAGGTTAGTACGTCAAACAATAAGGGTTAGGTACGTTGTTAGAGGAACGTTGACTGTTCGTCAATTAGTTTCGTTAGGTAGGTAACGGGGAGGTATGCCTTACCGGCTGTACTCCATAACTTGACTACAAGACGAATTGAGACGAATAAATTATAATTAATGGAGATATTATGAAGGTATACAGTTTCATATGAGTGAAATTAGACGAGGAATCATTTAGAAAATTCAGAAACGGATTTTCATAAAGTGAAGTAAGCAATTAGAGTTATTCTAATAGAATGTAGAATCAAAAAATTTGGCACGTCTTACCTAGTACCTAGTACAATTTAGTAAAGGAAAATATTGTATAGAAGCAGGCGTTATTTTGCGGAAGTCCATGATATACAATGAACCAAAAGCTTAATTTAAGCTTAAGCACAAGGTGGTGCGGGTGCGTATTGCTTGCCTGGTGGCTGCTTTTTCCTACATGTTTAGCAGTGGGAGGGCGGGCGGTGCATTCCGCATGCTGCATGTTGCATCATACAGATTCGACCTGTATCAGCGGATTATAGCAAAATTAAGCTTTTGGTTCATTGTATGAAGGAAAATATCCGAAAACCGTGAATTTGTGGTCGAAAGGTATATTATTCTGAGTGACATACTTAGGCCAGACAGGCTATATTTTATTTAAAAAAAAATAGAGATCCCTACGAAAATTGTAATAAGCTACCCGTGCGTTCACTTCGTCAACTTGGACTACACAAATTTCAACCCGATCCATCCAGCAGCAGCTGTGCGTTGTTAGATCAGTCAGTCAGTTAACTTTTCCTTTTATATATATGTATTGATTAAATTACTTAGATATACATATGTTGATAACTTATTAAGTATAGTTATTTCATAACGCTAAGCCAGTTTAATTTAATAGCAACATTGATATCTCCATTAAACACTTATAATTGGTTTTGAAACGCGCGGACGCGTTGCGACGTCGTATATTATAGTTTAATTAATAGCTGTTGCTGTTATAAACAAAAAAACCGGCCAAGTGCGAGTCAGGCTCGCGCACCGAGGGCTCCGTACTACAGTCGTAATTTTTCGACATTTTGCCTGACAATTCAAAAACTATGATGCATAAAAATCTGTTTTAGAATGCACAGGTGAAGCCCTTTCATATGATACCCCATTTGATACAGTTATCTTACTTAGAAAATTGAAAATACTAATTTAAAGTTCATGACCACAATTTAATTTTTTTGGTGTGATCTAACCCTAAATTCACGGTTTTCAGATTTTTCCCCAAACGTCAGCTATAAGATCTACCTGCCAAATTTCATGATTCTAAGTCAACGGGAATTACCCTGTAGGTAGGTTTCTTGACAGACCGACAGACAGACAGACAACAAAGTGATCCTATACGGGTCCCGTTTTTCCTTTTGAGGTACGGAACCCTAAAAATTAATTAAATCAGTCCGTTTATGATCGTATGGTTGAGAAATATGTGAGGAAATCATGCGAAATTGTTCGTATGAAGCAGTAATTGTGCTCAACGTGTCTGATACGAACCGTTAAAGGGCTTAGGTATCCCACCTTCCTAAATACCTAAGACGTCCTAAATGGTATAAGTAGTTACCGTCAAACTAGCCAACTTTGCCATACAACAAGCCTAGTGGTTAGGACGTCCGCCTTTTAATCGGCGGTCGGGGGTTCGATCCCGGGCACGCACCTATCTAACTTTTCGGAGTTATGTGCGTTTTAAGTAATTAAATATCACTTGCTTTAACGGTGAAGGAAAACATCATGAGGAAACCTGCATGCCTGAGAGTTTTCCCATAATGTTCGCAAAGGTGTGTGAAGTCTACCAATCCGTACATAGCCAGCGTGATAGACTTCCAAAACCCTTCTCACTCTGAGAGGAGACCCGTGCTCTGTAGTGAGCCGGCGATGGGTTGATCATGATGATGATGATGTGCATTTAATCTTTAACATTGTATGATTGTATAAATGCCACAACATTGTAGGACCAAAACCATAATATAGATGCCGTGTAAAAACCAAAGGGTTTAAACTGCCATACCCCTTTCAGGTTAGCCCGCATCCATCATTGATTGCATCATGACTTACCACCAGGTGAGATTGCGGGAAAACTTGTATCGAAATTTAAAAAAAAAAATCACTACAGCCTCAGCGCGTTCTACTCTCGAACCATTACATCGTTAGATCATAATAAGTTGCCGCGGGCTGTTATAATCTCCTTCTAACACGATTCAGCTATGAACTGCCCCGTAAGTAGGTATGCATTGTGGATAGCTTATACTCAGTCGAAGGTTCTGGGTTCTTCTTTCTGCATGCCTCCGCTGTCTGTCCGTCCGTCGGTCTGTCTGGCTGTCTGTCAGCAGGCTGTACCTATCTCATGCACCGTAATAGGTAGAGAGTTGATTAACACTTTCTACTACTTATATGTCAAATGAGTTAGCAATACTAAGTTAGAAGTTACAATGATTCATAGAGGTACGGTCGGCCTCAGAATTCGAGTAGCATTTCCGCAAAAGTAGGTACCTATTGCACCAAAACCAGTCGCACTTATGACCTGTTTCTATAAACACGCCACACAAACACTCATCTATATATATAAAAGGAAAAGGTGACTGACTGACTGACTGACTGACTGACTGACTGACTGACTGACTGACTGAATGACTGACTGACTGACTGACTGATCTATCAACGCACAGCTCAAACTACTGGACGGATCGGGCTGAAATTTGGTATGCAGATAGCTATTATGACGTAGGCATCCGCTAAGAAAGGATTTTTGAAAATTCAACTCCTAAGGGGGTGAAATAGGGTTTTGAAATTTTGTAGTCCACGCGGACGAAGTCGCGAGCATAAGCTAGTCTAAATATACAAAAAGAAAAAGTGACTGACTGACTGATCTATCAACGCACAATAATGGTCTCTATACTGGATGAATCGGACTGAAATTTTGCAAGATTTTTGAAAATTCAACCCCTAAGGGGGTGAAATAGGGGTTTGAAATTTGTGTAGTCCACGAAGACGAAGTTCGCGAGCATAAGCTAGTAATATTATGTGCGCACAACCGTGCCGTGCAGTGCAAGTGAAACCGATCATTAAGGTGGTAAACGAGTTTTGGCCTTTGACTGTACGTCAACATAGCTTATCCATAAACATGGATTCTCTCCCAATCTGTCGATATCGTAAATCACACGATTACCTGATCAATGCAAATGAGCGCTATTTCAATCAAAGACCTTATAATTTGGAAAGTATAAGCTTCTTCATAGGTAAATATCATTCATCATTATGATCAACCCATCGCTGGCTCACTACAGAGAACTGGGTCTCCTCCCAGAGTAAGAAGGGTATTGACTATAGTCTACCACGCTGGCCATGTGCGGATTGCATTATGGCAGACTTTACACACCTTTGAGAACATTATGGATAACTCTCAGGCAGTGGTGTGCACAGGGTTTGAAGCCAGGGTAGGCATTAGTTAGGGGAACCTGTTTACTGGCAGGTCATAATGTAAAATTTGCATTGAGCTATTACAACTGGGGTAAGCAGTGCTTTTATGCCTCTATGACCTGCACGCCACTGCTCTCAGGCATGCAGGTTTCTTCAGGATGTTTTCCTTCACCAAAGCAAGCGATAATTTTAATTACTTAAAACGCACATAAATATTAACTCTGAAAAGAGGGAGGTTAGAGGGAGCCCGGGGTCGAACCCCCGACCTCCGATTAGGAGGCGGACGTCCTAACCACTAGGCTGTCAGTGTCATAAAATAGCTAAGTAGTAAACACATAGGCACAATCATTATTTTATTTGACTGTCTGTTACCTATTTCGTTCGCGCAGTTTTATCCGATTATGTCTATGCTTAGTACAGTTATTGTTGATACTTTCGTGAATGTTCGTGGCGATAGTCCCGCCGTGTGGCAAAATTGTTTTGACGTAAGTACACGTTTCCTAACTGTCATGAACTTTAACTATAGTTAGTTATAACAACCGAAATGTGCGTGTGTCTTATACTTATATACATATTGGTTTTCAAGATACGTCTCTAATCGGGGTGTCCGTCGCGTCCGTCGCGTCGGCTCGGGATTGATGTTTTTATTAGTGTGAAAAGAGAATAAAGCAACACCGTTTAGTGTTTTAGAGCCGGTTTTATGTAAGTGGGGAACAAAAAGATCTAAACAAAATAGTGACAGAAAAAATTGGGATGAGATGAGACATAGATAACTTCTGTTATCTATGGATGAGACAGAACCTAAGGATAGATAATTTTAATTTCCCGAATAGGTACTCTACGGCGTGATACTAAATAGGTATCAATTATCACTAATTGCTTTAACGGTGAAGGAAAACATCGCGAGGAAACCTGCATGCCTGAGAGTTCTCCATAATGTTCGCAAAGGTACCTTTATGAAGTCTGCCAAACCGCACTTGGCCAGCGTGCCAGACTATGGCCTAAATGTTTCATATTCTAAGAGGAGTCCCGCTCAGCAGTGGGTCGGCGATCGTTTGATCATGATGATGATGATGAAAGAAAAAACTCCTTAGTAAAATTATAAAAAATCCTAGATCATTTTGTTACTTATCTCTAAGTCTAACTTAAATTGATGACCAGACATATTATTATTACTATTAAATTAAAAAGTTTATAAACAACTAGCTGATGCCCGTGACTTCGTTTGCGTGGATATGGGTTTTTAAAAATCCCGTAAGAATTCTTTGATTTTCCGGGATAAAAAGTAGCCTATGTGTTAATCCAGAGTATTTTTTTTTTATTGAAAAGGTTCGCTAGCGATTTTTACAAAAATGATCTTAAATTACATAAAGTTAAATTACATGACGTTGTATGTAAAATCATTTGAAAGCAAACACTACATGCACATTCACACAATTTACATGGAACAATTATTAATCATATAAGTAAAATAATACAAAATGTAGCTAAAACTTTCCGAAATAGTGAAAACACAAAAAACAAAAATTATTCAAGGTGCAATGGTAATTGAATAAATCTAAAACTATAGTAAAGTTAACCTAGGAGTAAGAATAGTTAAAAAATAAAAAAATGTTTAAAAAAGTGATAGGTAGATATTTCTGCGATTAATAAGTAGGTACTTATTAATCCTGTATAATCTATCTCCATTCCAAATTTCAGCCAAATCCGTCCAGTAGTTTTTGCGTGAATGGGTAACAAACATACACACATACACACACACACAAACACACACACATACACACTGTCGCCATTATAATATTACTGTGGTGTTCCAAAATTAAAACCCAAGCCAAGACAAACCACGCACAGGTGGTCTGTTTTTTCAGTATAAAATAACGAAGAAGATCTTTATACATTGAATACTAAATATAACAATAATTACTTTATTAAAAACATTGAATGCAAATCTTTTATAATAGACATTATTTATGCGAAATATACATCATCAATCAATCGAAACACATTGATAAATGATTCAATCGGTGTGAATATATCTAAAAATACAGCTATGCGATATAAACAATCGGCGTTCTGTAATTTTGGACAGATAGACACTTGAGATTTGTATTTTATTGAACTAAGAATAGGTAATTTCAATCCGACTTGTAAAATCTGTCCAATAGAATTTGAACTGTTGTAAAAACCGCAATTTTCCAAAATTCCAAATTTCCCATGTCTGGAATCGAACCCGGGACCTCTCACTGATAAGACCACAGCGCACACCACACCTATGGATGGCAGACCTATGGATTGGTCCTATGATCTTTCGCATTTCAGTCTACTTTAAGGCCCTTCATACATTACGAATTACGATACTCGCAAGAGACGATACCGCAGTCGCATGCCAGTAGAATACATGTTTAGGCGTAAGTCAGAAAAGCAGGTTAAAATTAACTAATTTTATAAGTTATTAAAATGTTCCCTCATATAAAGCTTGCACGTGGATATAGATCACAACGCGTAGAGGCTAATCGAGAGATTTAATCTTTATTATAACCTAACTGCAATATTAACTTGATTAGGGCACAATTGCTATTGTAACCGCTTAATCAAAATATCGACCTAAACACAAAAGTATTTAATAGTCGTAGAGTCTCGAGTCGGAACGAGACTGGCTTAAAAACCTTCAAACACTGGTATTTATACAAATCGATTCAAGATGGCTTCCCCGCCACAGATCGCGTGACATCGGATGAGTCAAATATTGTCTAATTCATTAAACTAACTTCAATAAGCTAACACATGTTCGCTACTCGAGTTCGTAGATTATAGGAATGCTACTGAAAACAAAGAATTCTTCTTGAACTAACTGCTGATCCGCCGCCATTTTGCCGAGATTCGTAGGAGACGCACCGCGCGGGCGACGACAAGGTGGTTATCGTCAGACTGGTAGCAGATGCGAGGATACCGGTAGCGAAGTGTGCGAAATACCTCACCTCAGCGATTCATCTTTGAGACTCGCGTAGGATACTTGCACAGCCTTGGAATATAGTCGTCTCTAAGTACCTATCGTAATGTAAGAAGCGCCTAAGTAGTTGATCTACTAACTTAACATATAGGACGTCGCTTAGTCCCTTCTTCCGCGCGCGCGTCCAATTTCAAGAATAGGCTGTTCAATTTTAGATAGTTGTAAAATCGAAAGTGGGAGCCAGCCCGTCTCGGCGGCTTAATCGAGCTTTAATAGCTGCGGTAACTTCAAAGGGCAGCGCTTCTCCTATGGCTCGCGTCTAGGGATGGGCTACTGTGAACATAAATCGATATTTCCAAAAAACATCGATTTTATTGGCATGAAATATCGATGTTTCGATCATCTATCTGAAATGTAAATAATTTCACCAGCGAACCACCCACGACTTCGCTTGACAAAAATATGAATCCTCTTTAATTCTTACCCCGTGGTAATCTAGTTAACACAGATTTGTATCTGTCTGTTTTATTGGATTATTAGCTTTTGGTTCCTGGTTTGGACTTCCTCAAAGTAACGCCTGCTTTCATAGGTATAGTGCATTCAAAATAAACTGGCGTGTTTCCACTTGAGACATTAACAATAACAATAGGAATAAGTCGTGGCGGGTGAATTCAAAAGTAGCAACACTATGAGGTTGAACCAGCTCATTTAAAAATTAATGGGCTCTATGAGTGTTTGGTTTATTACCTTTATTGTTTACGTGGAATGCCGAATGTAATCCTATTGTTATTGCTAATGATAGTCTCAAGTGGAAACACGCCAGTTTATTTTGAATGCACTATACAACATAATTATCGATATTTTTACCTTTTTTACCATCCCTATTCGCAGTCGTGTCGGTATTCGGAAGCATCTGTTTTATGTCGATGACAATACATTTCATGTAAGGGAAATTACGATTATATTTGAATTGTTAATAACTATAAGTGGCTTTCATAGACCACTGTTGTTGGACTTGTTGGTGCGATTCCATGGACCATTTTGCGGAAACTTAAATTAACTTAATTTAATTTCGTCAAGCATATTGAATAAAAAAAGATAAGAATAACCAGTAACTTTATGGCTGGCCCCACGTTGCCCTTACGTACCGTAGGTACCCCCAAAGCCGCTTTAGGCGGCCACTCGGGCAAAGCGGTTTTTTTTTTCAAGTTGCCGTAATTTAGACATTTTTAAACATGAGAGGTATATTCTATGTTTAAGTTTAAAAATGCGAGAATTTAAATTTCACATAGGTATCATAAAATTAATTTAATATTATACTCCTTTTCCAGCAATATAAAATTCTTTTGGAATATCAATCGTTTGATAGATATTTTTACTGAAAGTTAAGGTGGCTTATTATTCTTGCTATGGTTAGTAGGATATCAAACTTTTATGTTGAGTTGAGTTGAGACTTCGTTAGTTATTTTTTCGATATTTTTATACATAGGTCCTTTCGCAGGATTTCCTTAAAAATAAAAACAGTTGGTAAATACAAATCAAACAAAAACTGGCGTCTAATTATCGCAGCAAACGGTATAATTTTGATACCTGTAAGTGTTACAAACGGGTATTATTACAATTTTTTGAAAATAAAATATAGCATAAATGTTACCTACTGTTAGGTCGATTGCTGATAGTGTGTTAGATGGACTGTTGGAAGTCTGGACACGGCCTAACACGCTCTGACATTCGCGAGGGGTCTATGGTTTTGACTAGACTCTGGACTCTATGGGACACTTGGGATATGAATAGTTCATTGTACCGACTTGTAAATTAATTAAATAAGAAACAGTGATTAATCACAAATGTATGTTAAAGTATATCAAAGTAGTTTTCATTTTAACACTACTCAAGAATAATGTAGCTTTCTATTCGTGAAAGAATTTTTAAAGTCGGTGCAGCATTTCCAGAGATTACCCCCTACAAACAACTTACAAACTTTTGCCTCTTTATAATATTAGTAAGTATAGATTGAACTATTTTTTCTCTTCCTAACATCAAAAATTGTATAGGATAGGAATCCTTTTCGGGATCTGTAGTGGCGTAATTTTAATTTCCTTGCCACAGGCACTCCCGCGGCTCGTCATAACCCGCTGCTACGTGATCGCGGCCCCTTTCATATCCTACAGCCTTTTTTTCTTTTGCGTTTACAAGCTCTTTAGGATTCCGTACCCGAAGGCTGCCAAACGGGACCCTATATGTGCTATTCCTAATCCTCCGCTGTTCGTCCGTCTGTCTGTCTGTCAGCGAGATGTATCTCGTGACCCGTTAGGTAGAGAGTTGAAATTTTCACAGAATGTGCCGCTATAGGAAATAATAAAAATTTCAAAATGGCCGCTATGAAAATTTACCCTTCGTCTGCGAGCCCGAGTAGCATAATATCACCTATGTCTATATCCTCAGAATAAGGACTGTTAGAAGTAGCCCTATTGTGACACTTACTGTTAGAGCGGGATAGCTAAATGCATTTAAGCTCTTGTTAGAACGTGACAAAATGATTATGTTTTGTCCTTATCACCGTGGCCACTTTTTTGTGTTTGTCAAAATGTATTTGTACGTGAGTATTTGACAAACAACGTGAAGTGTATAAGGAATGACATTTCACAAGTAAGAAAATCTGCTTGAGCGAGAGGGACTGAGGGGGTCACGCTAGTTGCAAATCTGGACATATCTGTGTCTATATCTATATCTTTTGTTTTAATAAATGATCATTTGACGAGGTGCCGTAATGAGATCGTAGAAAAACGAACCACAATTTTATTTTTCGATTAAAAACTTTTCTGTTGAATAGAAGACAAATCCTGATTCTGATGGCAATTAAGTTTTAGAGTAGGTACTTATTCGCATCCTTTTCTTACCAATGTAACAAGAAAAGGACAGACAAACTTATTTTAATTATAACTGTCAAACCTCGTGACTTTAGGTGCCATTCTTGAGCATAGTGTTTTTCATTATCCGTCCTTTTTTAGCAATATTAAAAAGAAAAAGATGCAGATACTCTAAATTTAGTTTAGAGAAAGACAGAAGAATCGACGCCATAATATCATTGTTTTCTTGCTAAATAGTAAAAAACATGTAATAATTTACTCTTACTCTCTCTAAATTTAGTTTAGAGAAAGACATCAGAAGAATCGACGCCCCTATTGATTTTTTTGCTAAATAGTAAAAAGCATGTAACAATTTACTCTAATTACTTTTGAAAGTAGCGCCAGTGGTAGAAAAGATGAGGGGTAATGCTGGTAATGTGGAAGGAAAAAGAGGAGAGGACGACCAAAGAAAAGGTGGATGGATTGCGTGAAAGAGGATATGCGTGTAAAAGGGACGGATAATACGTTGACGGATGACAGAAGTGAGTGGAAGAAAAATACATGTTGTGCCGCGCCCACGTAGCGTGGGATAAGGTAAGAAAGAAGAAGAAGACTTCTATACGGAACCCCTCAACACGAAAGTCGACGTGTTCGACTCGTTCGTGGCTGGTAAGTTTTTTGTTTAATTTATTTTAGTTATTGGTTACAATATGATCAGGCGGCTACCGGGTGCAAAGGGATTCGTAATTTAGTTTTATTTATGCAAAATAACTGATATAGAGTAAAGATTTATTGTTAGGACGCGGAGGGCCGCGCGTTTTTTGATATTGTAAGGATTATAATGTTATTATCTGTGGTTATTATAATATTACTATAGCGGCCCGCCCCAGCTTCGCATGGGTGCAATATAGATACTAATGTGGTGTGAGTGAGGAGCAGAGATAACGGAATATACCTATAAACCTTCCTCTTGAATCACTCTATCTATTGGTGAAAACCGCATCCGTTGCGTAGTTTAAAAAAATCTACGCGTTCATACATAGGTACATACATACAGACAGCGGGAAGCGACTTTATTTTATACTATGTAGAGATTGTTGCTGTTTCCTTTTCATGTTTTCGTGTAGGGTAGTTTCGAATTTGTTTTCGCGGTGGCGCAAGCACAGTCATGTGACGCAAGACCATGGTGTTTGGAAATCGTCGTTTACGCAATGTGACGTCATTAGGTATTCGCTTTCCGTACAGCATGACGTTTAATATCTAATAATTAATTAAGTATGTTAAAAATAAATAAAAATCATGATTTTTTTTAAATTATTCTCTTTAATAATGAATTCTAGCTCCTCTCTTTCTCCTCGTCTACAGTACAAGACTCTGGTCTATTCATTTTGACATTTGGTGCAAAAATAGTTCGCGATAGTAAATCTCGCGATCATTGCTGTCAAACGTCCGGCTATAGAGAGACAGCAATAGCCACAAAGCAAAATAAGAAAAAGAAGAAGAGAGACAGCAAATAAACTGCCGGATTGCTATTTCTGTCGCGTTGCTGTCGCTACTGCAAAGTTTTACGTAATCACCCTGCTGGACAATCATAGAGATCCCATGGTATTTTAAAAAACCCTAAATCTACAGGAGCGAAAGCAAACATGTTTGAATATTTTAAAAATTTTAAACATTAAAATGAAAAATAATATGCCCCCCAATTGTGTAAGAATAACCATTTCATGGCTATCGCAATCGTCAAGAAATTCTGCCATTTGATTGGTTGATTCGCTGTTTACATTTTTTCACAGCCAATCAAAGGGCAGAATTCTTGACGATTGCGATAGTCATGAAATGGTTATTCTTACACAATTGGGGGGCTGGTCTGGACTGTAGTAATGATATAATGTGATTTTTTGTATAGCGGTAGTTTATGGGGCTAGAATAATTAAAAAAAATCATTACAGCCCAAGACCCTATTATGATAAGAAAACACGTACCCAGTACCCTAGGTATGTTAAAAAACTAACTATCTACAGACGATAATAAGACATTAAAAATAGGCCATGAGCGGTGCAATTATTATGTACATTCTTTCAACACATAATGCATTATACAATGATAAAAATCTTTACGTATGTGAACTTGCACCAAGAAACATGTGTGCGGCCCGCAGCGATGGCAACCATGACGTATTAGAGCGAGAGGTGGGTGCGTGAGGGACGGAAAACACATTTTCTTTTAGGCTGCCTACACATACTCGCCTACCTAGACTCGCGTCAGAAAATAATGTACATCGGCCTTTAGAATGACATTTCGGATTTGTAGAGCATTGTCTCAGTCGTTGAGACCGACAAAACGTCACAGAGGTATCAGTGACAGAGACAACGCTCTACAAATCCGCAATATCCTTCTACAGATCGATGTACCTACATAATTTTCTGCCGCGTACTGTATAGGGTTTTCCTTTGCTTACTTAAAAATCGCAGAAGCCTTCTTGCTAAAACGCATAAGAGACGCGATTGTACCGGCGCTTTAGACCTTCTGGAGTTACGTTTTCACTTGAATCACGATTTAATTGTCAATTCGCGGTAACAAGGTCGTATGGGTCGCGTATAGAGCGCCTCTTCGGCAATTCATAGAATTACACACTTTTTTTGTTTAGAATACCTAAAGAGAAAAAGAAAGTAGGTGAGAGGATATTTTTTTTGTCTGTTTTTTTGTATTTTATTCCAAGGGCTAACTAGGATAATTACTGTATACAGTAATTTATTTATACTGTACCTATAGTCCTATACCTACTAGTTTTTGAGAAAGAGAAAATTATTACATAGGTAGGTAAGTATCTACCTATTTTTAACTAGCTTATGCTCGCGACTTCGTCCGCGTGGACTACACAAATTTTAAACTCCTATTTCACCTCCTTAGGGGTTGAATTTTCAAAAATCCTTTCTTAGCGGATGCCTGCGTCATAATAGCTATCTGCATGCCAAATTTCAGCCCGATTCGTCCAGTAGTTTGAGCTGTGCGTTGATAGATCAGTCAGTCAGTCAGTCAGTCAGTCAGTCAGTCCCCTTTGCCTTTTATATATTATTCGACTTGGTTTCTTCGCGTGTGCTCGATGCACACTTGACCCAAGCTAAGATGCTAAAAAGTGTGCGTGCGAAAACACTCTCATCGCTTCATATTAGAAACAAAAAACATCTAGTTAAATTAATGTATCAAACAATACCTATCTAATAATTATTACAAAAACAATAATATAATTATTGTAAAAACAATTAAATATTACACAGCAATAATAAAATTGAAAAATCCCTTTCCGTTAAAAATCCATTCTGAAAAATTGCTGTGAAGAAAAATAATAATTGCACGAAATTAAAACGATTTAAAGTAGCAATAATGTGGTAATAATGCATGTCTGGTGACGACCGTGTTAGCACCGAAGTGTGGCCAGCCTTAAAGCGAGAGGTGCGTGCGTAAAGGACAGAAAACACCTTTAACTTGAAGGCGGCGGACGCCAAAGGCGGCGGCGAGCGCTAATTGGAGAGTACGCGACTTCAAAGCGCACCGACTACAACGTTTATATTAGGCAGGTACGGTCGACCACAGGTATGAGTTATTATAACTCGACGAATAACCGATTTTCACCCTTATTGCTAAAGGAATACGAGTGTGGTAAGAATGAGAAGCGTTCACGGTGCGACTCGCGCGCAGATTGATTAATTTTACCGATCCGCGCTAGGCAATTAGTACGCCTTTGTTGAGGTCACCCGTATATCGATTTGTGTGGTATGTTTTGGTAGGTCTTTGGATTACGAATCACAGGGAGCCGCTGGTCACAACGGCACAAAACTTGGAGTGTGCAAACTCCAAGAGATCTTTGTGGTATTGTAAATGGGAGGCCGCGTGTTTGATTTCTCGGCACGAGCAGTTTGAATTGAGAATTTATATTTTTAAGTTTTTTCTATTAAGCTGTGATAGCCTAGTGGTTAGGACGTCCGCCTTCTAATCTGAGGTCGGGGGTTCGATCCCGGGAAACCTGCATGCCTGAGAGTTCTCCATAATATTCACAAAGGTGTGTGAAGTGTACCAATCCGCACATGGCCATACATTAAATACCTAGGTATATTTTGAAAATTTTAAGCCGTGGAAACATTATTATCGATAGGTACGTACAGTGGCGTGCACAGGATTTGAAGCTAGGGTAGGCATTAGTTAGGTTACCTGTTTACTGACAGGTCATAATGAAAAATATGCATTAAACTATTACAACTGGGGTAAGCAGTGCATTTATGCCTCTATGACCTGCACGCCACTGGGTACGTATATAGACCTTAAAATATATTTTTTAAATTTTTGTCTGTCTGTCTGAGGCGAGGGGACGCACATCACCCACGCTCGCCCGCACCAGGTTAGCGCGGGGGCTGTGCGGGTGTGCGGGGCGTTCCCACCCCGATTGTCATCTTGACATGTCGCGTAGGTACTATAGGTAGGTAGTCAATTTCGAAAGCCATTAACAACCTAACCGATTACCTATTCCACAGACGAACTTCAAAAAGCGTGTAACTCCGCTCAGAACAACAAAGCGGTGACCGCATTGTGACTCCACACTCCACTCTACCCCCCATTAATAGCCAGGGATGTGACTAAATAGTCGATTAATACGTAAGAGTCAATTCTTATTCTATTATTATAAAATCAATTATTATGTTAAATTATAAGATCAATCCCTACTGCCTGTGTTTTATAATCATGAACTGCTTCTGACCAAACACCTTGCATCCCGGAGATGAACTGCCATATATACTTACTGCTGTATACCTTGCTTCTCTACCTAAATGGTTATGGCTTTTATCCCGGAAAATCAAAATGTTCCCACGGATTAAAAAAAAAAAACTTACCTAATTTACGCGGATAAAGTCAGAGGCATCGTCTAGTATCTAAATAATAATAGTACGGTCTACCTACTACGCAGATAATCATCATCATCACCAACCGATAGACGTCCATGGCTGGACATAGGTCTCTTGTAGGGACTTCCACACTCCATGGTCTTGCGCCGCCTGAATCCAGCGGCTCCCTGCGACTCGTCTGATGTCGTCCGTCCACCTAGTAGGGGGTCTTTCAACGCTGCGTCTTCCGATGCGAGGTCGATATTCCAGCACCTTGGGACCCCAACGTCTATCGGTTTACGAACGATGTGCCCTGCCCATGACCACTTCAGCTTCGCAACCAGTTCAGCTATATCGGTTACTCTAGTTCTCCTACGGATCTCCTCATTTCTGATTTCATCACGTAGAGTAACCAAGCATAGCTCTCTCCATCGCCCGCTGAGTGACTCTGAGCTTTCTTATGAGGCCCATAGTTAGCGACGCATATAATAGCGTCTTTTAAACTTTAGAATATTCATCACAAAAATCGATTGATTTACCCTCAGACACGTGTCACGTCCCTATGTATAGTCATCACCTGTAAAGTGTTGACACTAAGTCCCGATTTCCTTCGCATTCGTTACACCGTCTCTTGTACTACAGCGTTCGCACCAATTTACATTTAGCGTCCCACAAAACCCTTAAGACAATGGATTAAGGTTCAAATTAATTAGTTAGAGCTTTATTGATTAGGGATTTTACAGCTAATTTATATTTGCGGCTTGTATCGTTTTTAAAGAAAGGGAATTGAGTTTAAATTGGTTTGACACAATTCCAAATGTTTTATTGCTAACAATGTTTTGTTTGCAGTTTTAATAAATCTTTAGTCAAGGGAATAGAGTTGAATTTGGGTTGTAGTTTGTGTAATAGTGTTGTGCGTTGTTCTTTGATAGGATTAAGGGGGTTCAGTATTAAAGATCTCTGTAATTGGATTAGGGCAATAAGATACAAATCTTTATTTTGAGCCGCGTGGGCGGTTGAGTCACAAAGCTACTAAAAGTTTGGAACTTATAAAGCTTACGGATAGCTTTTTTGTTATTAGGTATCGAGCTTGCATGCGATTTTATTGAAAATGGTGTTTTTGTTAAAACCCGTACTAATAATTATTAATTACTAGCTGATGCCCGCGACCTTCGTACGCGTGGATTTAGGTTTCTAATAATCCCGCCGAAACTCTTTGATTTTCCGGGATAAAAGTAGCCTATGTCCTTACCCGGGATGAAAGTTATCGCTGTACCAAATTTCGTCAAAATTGGTTGAACGGATGAGCCGTGAAAGGCTAGCAAATAGACAGACAGACAGACAGACACACTTTCGCATTTATAATATTAATATGGATGCTAACCTAGGTATCTACCTACTTCATAAATGTGATTTTGACGGGAATAGAGTTAGCTTACATCCCGAACACAAGGATATTTTTTATCCTGGAAAATCAAAGAGTTTCCACGGGATTTTAATTAATCTAACGTCGCGCGTCGTAGAGAGTTCAAATTTTCACAGAATGTGTAGATAAGTATTTCTTTTGCCGCTATAACAACAAACAGTAAAAATAAAAAATTCAAAATGGCCGACATGCAATTTTAAAAAATCTTTTTTCTGGTATATTTTGTTCTTCTACTCACATTTGACCAGTTTTTGTTACTTTTAAAATAAGAATGTCAATAGACTTGCCTATCAGATGTTGTAAACTCTAAACCCTATTTGCCGTTGCCTTATTAGCGTAATATTAAGATTGAATTGTCTAATTTTAATGGCCTATTGGGGCCGATTCTCTTATACACAATTTCTAAACTAAACTAAATTAACGGGTCTAAATCTAGTGCTATCCTTTTCCGCAAGCAACATTATGAAAGGGATAGCAATAGATTTAGACGTGCCATTTTAGTTTAGTTTAGAGATTGTGTACAACGGAATTAGCCACATTGACAGGACTAATTTTTAAAATTGCAAGCATCCACAGCTTGATTCATGACATAAGTAAAAAAAAACATCAAATTCAAATTTGGAATTCCCGCATTCTCGAAGCCTGCCGCTTAGCCGTGCAAAGCGGTTCTAATTCATAATGAGCGCGTGTATGGATGAGTGAGGTATGAAAATGAATGAGTGAACAATACCAGAGATCAAATCGGGAGATAGCGTCGGACGCGGGCCGCGATGAAATGGCTCAATCGCGAGCTTGCTTGTATGGTGGCCATACTTAAGTACATGACTAAGCTTCCGCTGCACTCTGTCTGTTCGTCCGTTTGTCAGAGGGTTGTATCTCATGAACCGTAGTGGACAGAGAGTGGAAATTTTCATAGAACCTATCTATTTCCGGTATAGGCAACAACAAATAATAATAAAATCAAAATGACCGCCATGAAAAAATCCCCCCGCCGCATGTAGCGTTCCCAGGTCGCCAAACCTAATAGACGGACTGACCAGCTAGTTTGGCCGGACATTTGGGTAGAAAGGCCGGACACCCTACATTATTGAGGATTTTGTGTCTTAGTATTAATAGGTACGACAAAATTTTTTTATGTGAAATCAAGCTTTTTTTTATTATTGTCATAAATCTTGTCAGGCGGCACTGCCGCCTGCGGGAGCGACCGACAGTCGACTCGCCTGCGCTCGGGCACGCTCATATGCGAAATGTAAAAAGCCTAACAAAAGCCGGACAAGCCGTTTATTTTGGCCGGACACGCAATCAAAAAGCCTACCTATGTCCGGCTTTATCCGGACGCCTGGCAACCCTGGCCGCATGGCGCATACCCCGATTGCAATCTCGACCTGTTGCGTACTATCATTGAATTATTACTAGTATGTACTCGTACTATACATTCTGTTCGCGCCATCTTGTTAATAAGACCTCTTTCGCGTTTCTTTAATCAAATTATATTCACTCTATCTTATTCTTGCGCGAAATTATGTTGAGATGCGTCCGAACCGGTTCTACACATGTTTCTCCGTCGGTGGTCGCTTTGAGAACAAGCGATACACCCTTTTGAGGGGGAGAAAATATGCACAATGTTACCAAAGTACTGGACCAGTGGGTCAAACTGTCCAGGCCGGAAATAATGTTGAGATTTGCCGGAACCGGATCTACACGTGTTTCTCCGTCGGTGGTTGCTTTGATATATAGTGATAACTCCTTTTGAGGCAGAGAAGAGATGCGCAATGTTACCAAAGTACTGGACCAGTGGGTCAAACAATACATTACTGTCTAGGCCGGAAATTATGTTGAGATACGTCGGAACCGGTTCTACACAAATGTTTCTCCGTCGGTGGCCGCGTTGAGATAAAGCGATACCCCCTTAAGAGTGGGAGAAGATTTGCGCAATGTTACCAAAGTACTAGACAAGTGGGTCAAACAATTACTGCCAGATTGGAAATAATATTCAGATGCGTCAGAACCGGCTCTACACTCATGTTGCTCCGTCGGTGGTCGCTTTGAGAAAAAGCATTTACCTCTACGTGGTATTAATTGCTATCTGCATGTTAAACAGTCCGATCCATCCTTTAATTTGAGCTGTGCGTTGATATAGTCAGTCAGTCAACTTTTCCTTTTATATATTTAGATATGTTTCTATTTTCTATCTTTTATTTAAATAAAAAAAAATTTTTGATAACCAAGTTCCTATTTAACGAAATTGTTGCCTTGAAAACTTATATTCAAGACTCAGCAGTACCTTCTTAGTGTATAATTATGTCTATGTCTACTCTTAGCCGTACCGCTCGACGGTTAGAGCTAATTGTGAGGCATTAACCTGATTATTGCACGTGCAATAATGAAAGTGTGGGGTTTTAGCACCTCCTAGGTGTTTTTTAAGTTATCACGATGTAGGTATTCATTATCTCTTATCCTTAAGAAAATATAAACAACTAAAGATAATACTTTATTTATTTATTCAGATACAAGTTAGCCCTTGATTGCAATCTCACCTGGTGGTAAGTGATGCAATCTAAGATGGAGGCGGGTTAACCTGGAAGGGTAATGGCGCAGTTTTTAATAAACCCATGCCCCTTTGGTTTCTACATGGCATCGTACCGGAACGCTAAATCGCTTGGTGGCACGGCTTTGCCGTTAGAGGATGGTAACTAGCCACGGCCGAAGCCTCCCAACAGACCAGACCAGAAATTTAGAAATTATAAAATTACAAATCCCTGCCAGGAATCGTACCCGGGACCTCCCACTAATAAGACCACAGCGCTTATACCACTGCGTCAGGGAGGTCGAAATCACTTTATCCGTTAGAATATCTATAGTTAGGTACTAGATGATGCCTGTGACTTCGTCCGCGTGAATTTAGGTTTTCAGAAATCCTAGAAATGAACTTTTTGATTTTCCGGGATAAAAGTAGCCTATGTCCTTCCCCGGGATGCAAGCCATCTCTGTAAATTTCATCAAAATCGGTTGAATGGATGGGCCGTGTAAAGCTAGCAGACAGACAGACAGCCAGACAGATAGATAGACAACTTGAACGACACGCAGACAGACAGACAGCGAATTGATCCTATAAGGGTTCCTTTTTTTCTCTGGAGATACGGAACCCTAAAAATTTGAGATTTGACACAAGATATTTAGGTATAAAAGTTTTTTGTATTCAGAATTAATCATAATATTAAATATTGCCATTTAGGTATAAAAACAATGAACGATTCCCTTCACTAGCCACTTTCATGACGGCCATTATTCCGTATTTAAACCGGCCAATCAGCGAGCAGGAACTGCAGGTTTATTTCTGTAAACATAATCCAATTAAGTGGCCTGCAATACCTTGTTTCTCTTTGCATTTCTCTTATCATGTGCGACGAATGGCAGCCAATAGATTGCCTTATCACTTACCAGCTTGCTATTAACGTGCTGGAAACGGTTGGTTAAGTAGAACGCTGCTTATAAACTTTAAAAACAAATACCCAACTAATATCTACATATTACAGAGCCTCAATAGCTCAACCGGTATAGGAGTGGACTGAAAACCGAAAGGTCGACGGTTCAAACCCCGCCCGTTGCACTATTGTCGTACCTACTCCTAGCACAAGCTTGACGTTTAATTGGAGAGGAAAGGGGAATATTAGTCATTTAAAAAATGGCTAATATTCTTTATTAAAAAAATAAAAAATAAAAAAATACGTCCCACCAAAATTAGATTAAATTAAATTAAATTTATTTCCACACAAAAACAAAAAACGCTTACAATATTGGTTTCTTCATGCTCGTAAGCGCTTGGCGGCTTGCCTGAGCACTGCACATTCCTCTGTAGTTCTGAAATCTAATAGGCACAGTTGGTGAGTGATCCATTAAATAGGCAAAATAAACTGAAATAAGTAGCTAAAGCGCACACAACGCAGTAAATACGACGCATTCAATCACAACCAGTTTTAATTAATGCCGCCATTACTGCACGACAAACGTAAGAGCGCTTTCATACTGACGACATCATACGAGCGACTAGTACAGTAACCGAGTTAAAAAACGCTTACAAAACGCAGTAAATAGGACGCATTTAATCACAAGCAGTGTTAATTAATGCCGCCATTACTGCACTGCAAAAAGTAAGAGCGCTTTAGACACTGACGACGTCATACGAGCGACTAGTACACTAACCCAGTTAGAGAAAGTTCACAAAACACAGGAAATACGACGCATTCAATCACAACCAGTTTTAATTAATGCTGCCATCACTGCACGACAAACGTAAGAGCACTTTCATACTGACGACGTCACACGAGCGTACAGTAACTGAGTTAGAAAAAGCTCACAAAACGCAAACCAGTTTTAATTACTACCGCTATTAGTGCTCGGCAAAAGTAAGAGCGATCTTATACTGACGACTTCACACGAGCGGTTAGTACAGTAACGGAGTTAACAAAACTCACAAAACGCAGTAAATACGACGCATTAAATCACAACCAGTTTTCATTGATGCCGCCATTACTGCACGACAAACGTAAGAGCACGATCATACTGACGACGCGCGACGTCACACGAGCGGTTATTACAGCAACCAAGTTAGCAAAAGCTCACAAAACGCAGTACCTAAATACGACGCATTCAATCACAGCCAGTTTTAATTAATGCCGCCATTATTGCACGACAAATGTAAGAGCGCGTTCATACTGACGACGTCACACGAGCGGTTAGTAGGTACAGCAGCCAAGTTAGCAAAAGCTCACAAAACGCAGAAAATACGACGCTTTCAATTACAACCAGTTTTAATTACTGCCGCCTGCACGGTAAAGGTAAGACCGTTTTTACAGCTGCGTGAACGCCGTGAGTTTGAAGCGACACGTTTCCAGTCGATTAGTCAACTCGGATTAAAACAACAATAGGGTATATTTATAGCAAGTAGGTGTTGTTTAAAGCAAATCGACGGCCATTGTGCCTTTTGACTTGCCTTGTATTAATAGCAACCGTTGATTACTTTTTGGTTTGGGTATATAATATGGTTAGGTAAGTGTCTTAAGTATGTACCTACATATAGTTGAGTATTTAGTTCTGTTTTTAACGATTTTCTTTTAGTTTATAGGCTTAAAGCACAGAACAATATATTAGTACTAACGTCTTAAGGCTGAAACAAGTGAGAAATCGCGAAAACTTTGAAGAAAAAGATTTACATTCCTAAAGCATTAACAGCTATATTAAATACACATAATTAAAAACTTCAATTTGTGAAGATCATAATGACCAATATCATATTTGTTCAAATTATCCCGTTTTTTGAAGAATTGAAGTTTTAAAAACATTGTTATCATCAACTTGTTTTGTAGAAAATTTCTTAGAACTGTTAGAACTGTTTTAGAGAAAAAAAATTGTACGTACGCTGGTATAGGTAAGTTACTTGTTGCTTAGTGAAATTCAATTGAATTCGAATAAGATGGATTCCAAGTAAAATCTTTACATTAGAACAGGTACAGTATCCGCCAGAAGATATTGTACATCGACCTTTAGAAAGAGAGAGCGTTGTCTCTGTCGTTGAGACCGACAAAACGTCACATAGATAGGTATGAGTGACTTGAAAAGAGCAACCGCCGAGTTTCTCGCTGGTTCTTCTCGGTAGGAACGGCATTCCGAACCAGTGGTAAATTAAACTAGTTAACGATTCAAAAGCACTTGTAATAAGTCTACTTTTTTTATTTTTTATTCAGATACAAGTTAGCCCTTGACTGCAATCTCACCTGGTGGTAAGTGATGATGCAGTCTAAGATGATAGCGGGCTAACCTGGAAGGGGTATGGCAGTTTTTATTAAACCCATACCCCTTTGGTTTCTACACGGCATCGTACCGGAACGCTAAATCGCTTGGCGGCACGGCTTTGCCGGTAGGGTGGTAACTAGCCACGGCCGAAGCCTCCCACCAGACCAGACCAGAAATTTAGAAATTATAAAATTCCAAACCCCTGCCAGGAATCGAACCCGGGACCTCCCACTATTAAGACCACAGCGCTCACCACTGCGCCAGGGAGGTCGTCAAATACTTGAATAAAAATAAATTCTATTCTATTCTGGAAACAACGCTCTACAAAGCCGAAATTTCATTCTAAAAGTCGATGTACAATATTTTTTACCGGCTACAGTAGATTGGTACCTAATTGAGGTATCACCTAAATTAGGCCTAACCTCTGTCAAATATTTAAATTGCCCTCGCGGCTTCCTCCTCTCAGATTGAATGCGGTTAGCATCAGAGACAACGCAACAGCCTGTTTTCAGCCTACCACAGGCGGCGAACTGTCGCCTATTGCTTCAATGGTGTATTTATTTTTGCAACTTTAAACACTTCGCAATCTGTTTAAAGTTTTGAAATGAATTTATTAACACTCAGAATGGAGTGTGCGCCTGTAAATTACGAAAATATAACTTTAACGGTGAAGGAAAAGTTATGGGTTGTAACTTGTATTGTCATTGCCTGAAATAAAATTATTTTATTTTATTTATTTATTTATTTTATTATATATATATTTTTTTAATACAATAAAACTTAAAGCTAGCCTTATCTAATTACTATATAAATCATGACCGCGTGGAATGGTGCCAAGAATACTGGCTGCATTTCCGCGCTGGACAGCCAGGCTGATCCGTTGCGCAAAAAATGAGCCAGCCCTTCTGTCACCAGTTGAGGCTATTAATCGCGGTGAAATGTCTCGTAAAATTTTTTTAGCACTAATACTCCATGGCCCCAGGGTCTCCACGGCAAACGGCACAAAAATGTAATTCTCTATAAGAGAGGCATACTTGCGCCGCTTGCCGTTTTCAGCTGTGTCTGCTGCGGCTCCCGGTCTTGATGCTGTCTTCCTGATATGACACGGGGCCAATGTGTCAACGCAAGTTGCGTCCCACATTAGCGCCCGTCCCCGTTCCCAGGGAACCAGCGTCAATCCATCAGGTCTCTTGCCATCATCCTGACTAATCCCTGCCGGCTCAATGAGCGCAGGAATATTTATGGTGGCAAGAGCTCTTTTAATTGTATCTTTTAATTGTTTTATAATAAATGCTAAAGTGTGTCTGTTAAAAGTGTGTCTATTGCCAGGAAACCTGCTGGGCGATTGTCTAAAACCTGCATCAATCATTATTACAATCTCAATTGTTCTGATTGGCTGAATTTGTGCGATTCTTGTTGCAACAATGCATTGTAGCCAATAGTGAGCGAGCATTAACCAATCAGAGATGATTGCGATCGTGACATTGTAGCTGTCAAACAACCGCGGTAGGGCCACTGCATGCCGAGTTCTCCATAATGTTCTCAAAGGTGTGTGAAGTCTACCAATCCGCACATGGCCAGCGTGGCCTTGTCACTCTGAGAGGAGACCCGTGATCTGCATGTCTTTTAGTTCGAATGAGTAGGTATGTAGAGGTAGTGATAGTTTCAGCCAAAAAAAATCAGCTTTCCGGAAATATTTACGTACATTGGTTGGTAGGTACCTACTCAATTTAGCTCACAGGTAGTTTCCCCTAAACTTATCTTTAGTTAGTAGGTACTAGATGATGCCCGCGACTTCGTCCGCGTGAATTTGGGTTTTTAAAAATCCCTTGGAAACTTTTTGATTTTCTGGGATAAATGGGCTTATGTCCGTCTCCGGGATGTAAACTAACTCTGTACCAAATTTCATCAAAATCGGTTAAACTGTTGGGCCTGAAAAGCTAGCAGACAGACAGACACACTTTTGCATTTATAATATTAGTATGGAAGTATCTAGATCTTTATGGAATTCCTCAAAATAACGTAAGTAGATATAAATCCCGCAAATTGTTGATGCGCGTGGCCGCCATTTTAGTGACGATAGCACTAGACTGAAGTTTCGAGCTGATGGTATATTTTTATTTCGGCTGAGTCAAAATGACGTCATTTCGATGTTAATGAGACATGAATCCAGCGCAATAGCAATTTGCGGGACTTATATGCACTTTCAATCATAAAAACCATAAATTTTCATTTCCGAGCATTGCGTTTAACACATAAATAATTCTATACACATAAAAGATAATTTTTCACGACTTCAAGACGTTTCGACTCGGAATTCAATTGTATAACAACTTTTGTTCGATTCAAACCGCACTGCCTTTTTATTGGCCGCCATTTTTGTAAACAATAACATCCCAATAAGAAAATGAATCGTGCAGTGAACTCGGTGTGCCATCTGCTTAATTAATGCATGCGAATTTTATTTTTATGCTCATTTCAATAGGAAGTATATTTGAGTGTGAGAAATATGCACTTTTAAAACGCTCCATGAGCTAGGGTTGCCAAAGCTATTCCTTATTTCCTTGATTTAAAGAAAACCTAAATAAAACCAGGCCGCAAACTTTATAATAAATAGTTACACTCAAAAAGAGATTGAAAAATACATTATGGTATAATGATGGTAGTCCTAGAGAAAAATTTTAAGATTCTATTCTTTTGGGTTTATTATTAGGTTAGGATTGTTAAAAATTGATCTGAATTTAAGCGATTTAAGATTAATAATTAATCAAATCTCTCGATAAACCTATACGCGCTGTGGCGTATGCCCCTGCGCTGTGCGCAAGTTTAATTTGAGAGAACATATTATTATTATACCTGTTATTTATCGAAAATATATTTTCGATTGGTTGATGCTCACTCATTATTGGCTACGCTGTGCAGCGCCGCTCTAGTGCGATATGCGCCATACAAAATGATAGAAATAATATTTTGACGCTCTGTGCCGCGAAGAGAAGTGCAGTGCAGCGCAGCTCAGGTGCGAACAGACCTTTACTTTTCCAAAAAAAAGTTGGCAGCCCTATATCCTGTGACCCATATTGCAATTTAATTATAATGTATTGAATAAAAAACAGTTTACGTGTATTAATAATGGTGAAATAAGTCGTGATGTGCGAATGAAAAGAATTTATTACAATATTTTTGGAAAGTGAAGACGCCAAAGTCCTTTGATTGGCCTCGACTCGTAATTGTGTGAAATTCGAATAAGAACCACTTATTTCTTTAATTGACACTTTTGTAGTTCATGATAATAACCAATGTACCTACTTATTGTTACGAAATTAATTTCGTTTTCGTGGGTTTATTTTTTTCGTATTAGGTATTCTATTCACATTTCACAATAAGTAACTTATATTGCAATTTCAGAGTTATTTTATTGTTATTGTACTTTATTTGATCTTTTTATTAGGTAATTATAATATTAACCTATATATTATTTTATTGTGTTGAATGTAGTACCTATTGTATTTTTTAGGGTTCCGTACATAAAAGGAAAAACGGAACCCTTATAGGATCACTTTGTTGTCTGTCTGTCTGTCTGTCTGTCTGTCAAGAAATCTACAGGGTAGGTACGTCCCGTTGACCTAGAATCATGAAATTTGGCAGATAAGTAGGTAGGTAGTAGGCTTACTTATAGCACACGTAAGAGCGTTTGTGAACTCATTTGTCAAAAACGCACATTCGATTTGTATTTTTTTCACGGATCCGTAAAGTCACGGACGACTGACGAGTGCACAATTTCATGATTCTTCGTCAACGGGAAGTACCCTGTAGGTTTCTTGACAGACATGACAGACAGACAACGAAATGATCCTACCTAATAAGGGTTCCTTTTTTCCTTTTGAGGTACAGAACCCTAAAAATAAAGTTTGCTCGTAGATTTCACAAACCTCCCCCAAGCAAGTCGGCATGAGCTTGTGTTGTTTCGGATTGACTATGCTGCGTAGGCCTTACTGGCCGCTACAGCGTCACCGGCACGAGTTAGCTTATGTAGATAAATAGGTATTTATGGATATACCTATACCTGCTAACATACATCGGAGTTAACGCCCACGTTCAAAAAACAAAAAAAAAAAACAAAAAAAATCGAAATAGAATCCAAAAACTAACACACCTTTAACGAAAAGCTCACAAACCGACTCTAAAAGCCCGTAATTGCTCGAAACGGCCAAATCGATAAAAAACAAATCGATTGTGCATCGATTAACTTATCTAAATCAATATCGAGTATTATTAGAAACTAGAAAGGTGTGAAACTTAATGGGTCTTTTTTTGTTTTATTATTCGCCTTATAATGGCTAAAGTAGGCTTTGCAGTTAGGTATAATGACGTAAAAATGACTCCTCACGCGCCATTTTAACTTTATGTGTCAAATTTCATGTCAAAAGTACGATTTTACTACTTTTTTAGGCGAATCTTACTTTTGACATGACAATTGATCTATGCTAAAATGGCGCGTGAGGAGTCATTTTGTACGGACTATGTTTAATTAAATAAAATTAATATCTAATATATAGACTTTTGTAATAATTTATTCTCTTGACCAAATTTTGGCCATGGTAGCCGCAATCTTATTGGAGATTTATAGAAACAGGGCCGGGCACTGTAATGGACCTAATATTTACAAGTAGGTAGGTACGCTGGAAGAGGTGTGCCATTTAAAATGACAGCTATTTTTGTGCCGATTGGAAACGTCCCGCTCATGAACCAAATGGTCTTCGAGTTACACTATGTAGGACGTCTCATCATTTTAGTACCATAGTAGGTCGATTCCGAAAAACCCGCATCAATTATTATCACCAAATTGTTGTGATCGGCTGAATTTATGGTCGTTACGTAGGTACCTATTCAGTAGGTATTCTTAATGCGTTGTAGCCAATAGTGAGCGAGCATCAAGAGGTGATGACATTGTAGCTGTCATTCTACCGCAATCGAGCTGCCGAGTTCGCTCACTTGACGGTCGCTGCTGCTCAGCGCCAAAATGGTGAGATATGTTGTGGCCGTATGGTAATAATTAAATGCGGCCACGGTGGAAGATGTTTATTGACAGCCGGCTTATGATCTACTCTCGCTTATGGACTAACAATACTAATAAAGAAAATCTTACATACTATTGTTTTAATCTTATTGCTTAACTACCTAACCTTAAACCTACATAATTTTGCATCACCTCTCTTTCAATCCGATGTGCAGGCAACCTACTTCGATATATTGAGGAGTTGCATTTTTATGTTACAGCTAATATGAACATGCTACGTTTAAACTGACAATTCGTACATATTACAAAAATCAAGTTGCTTCAAAAACAGTCGGCAATTGCAGGTCCAGCGTACCTTTGTATTAGGAAAGGTCAATGACGAAGGACATTGTAGGGCAAGTGTATGAGCAAACATCATCCCCTACTCCCTTACTCTACTCCGATTGGAAATTCCTCAGTCCTTGAAGACAGCGCGTATTGCCAGTGATGACATATGGATCCGAGACAATACATGGTCGCTAACTATGGGCCTCATAAGAAAGCTCAGAGTCACTCAGCGGGCGATGGAGAGAGCAATGTGCGGAGTTTCTCTACGTGATCAATGAGGAAATGAGGAGATCCGTAAGAGAACTAGAGTAACCGACATTGCTCAACGGGTTGCGAAGCTGAAATGGCAGGGCACATATAGTTCGTACAACCGATAGACGTTGGGGTCCCAAGGTGCTGGAATGGCGACCTCGCACCGGAAGACGCAGCGTTGGAAGACCCCCCACTATAGGTAGACGGACGACATCAGACGAGTCGCAGGGAGCTGCTGGATTCAGGCGGCGCAAGACCGTGGCGTGTGGAAGTCCCTACAAGAGACCTATGTCTAGCAGTGGCCGTCTATCGGTTGATGATGATGATTCCGATGGGACGACAATGCGACGACGAATATGCAATTAAATCGGCAAAGACAGACAACGGTTAAACATAATAACAGGTATAACAAACACGCCCCTTTCTGCGGTGGTGTCTATAAAAATACCACCAGGCCTTTTTATTGAAGACTTGAAGCGTAATGCGGGTAACGAATGAACAAACACACATACGCTAATTTAGGTATCTCTCAAAAACAAAGGGCTGCCGCTTACAAATTTCGGGCGAAATAACACGTTTTCCTTTTTTTTTTAAAAAAAAAACACTGCCCTATAATTCGCCGCCCGGGGTGTCCAAATGTGGGGTTATTAAATAATGAACCGAACGCCCGTAATATCCTACAATACGCTCGATACACGAGGTTGCACCCAAATTGATTTAGGGCTGTTGTTATTTTGGTATACTTATTTAACCCAAAAGTTAGGTAGGTAGGTAGGTACAATTTAGACACAATATTTTGATTAATTTTTAATAATTCAAACGTAACTTTTGCTAATAAGTTTTAAGTAGTTAAGTACTTACTAAACATAAACTGTCAGATTTATTAGACACTAGCGGCCCGCCCCGGTTTCGCACGGGTAGCTTGTTAAAATTTTCGTAGGTATCTCTAACTTTTTGAAAATAAAATGGTTCAGTAGTTCCAAAGATTACTAAATTAAGATGAATAAAAGGTGAGGTTTACCTTTTAATAATATTAGTAAGATATCTACCTGTTCTTAGAGTAATTTGCAGCACTGTTTCAAATTTTTCTAAATAAAAAACGTTTTAGGACTGTGGCAGATTAAGGAATTTTAATTTAACCAGGAAATTAATCTCTGCGTGCATAATATGTATTTGTAAATAGGTAGGTACCTACTAAGTGTTGGTATTTCTTGAATAATCTATAGGTAGGTATTTATTATTGTTTTCGGTCATAAACAATGGAGAGAATATTTGATATTGAATAAGTTTTAGATCCAGATTAACAAATAGGTATAATCAGTAGGAAATTATGTTTGTATCTATAGATAAGGTTGTAAAGTTATAGCTTTAAGCTTTAAAAGCGCGCACTGTGTTCAGTCGAATGTGTTGTGTCATCATAAGCTATCACAGATGTAAGATAGGAGCCGATGAAGGTGCACCGAATAATATAATTAAATTAATCGAATACGACACCTGCCTCGCTCTTTTGCCTCAGGAGTGAGGGAGAAGGTTATATCTATGCATTTAGATCTTAAAGATTTTAAGATTTGGATGAAATGAACCTTGGCAGACTTTGATGACTTACATTATTAATTATTGAGTTACCTACTTATAACAGTTTTTAGCTACGATGAAACGGAGCTGATATCTTCTAAGTAATCTACTTAGAAGATAATAATAATAATATCTAAATATATAAAAAGAGAAGGTGACTGACTGACTTACTGATCTATCAACGCACAGCTCAAACTACTGGACGGATCGGGCTGAAATTTGGCATGCAGATAGCTATTATGACGTAGGCATCCGCTAAGAAAGGATTTTTGAAAATTCAACCCCTAAGGAGGTGAAATAGGAGTTTGAAATTTGTGTAGTCCACGCGGACGAAGTCGCGAGCATAAGCTAGTTAGATATAAATGCGAAAGTGTGTCTGTCTGACTGTTAAATTTTTACAGGGATAACTTGCACCCCAGTGCATAGGCTAATTTTTATCTAGGAAAACCAAAGGGTTCCCAATGGATTAAAAAAATCTAAGTGGACGAAGTCGACGGAACCATCTAGTATCTAATATGTAACAGAAGAAACTGACTGACTGACATATCAACGAAGGTATTCTTCTATTTAGGTACAGCTCAAACCGGTGCCTGTGGATTTTAAATATGTAAGTTCTCGAGAGAATTTAAAAAAATTAAGAAAGAATTTAAAACCCTAATGAATCAAGGCTGGTCAATTCATCACATCATCAACGGTTGAGCCGTGAAAAGCAACCAGACAGACAAACAGACAGACACACTTTCGCATTTATAATATTAAAATACCTAATAGTATGGATTTTTATTTTTTAACTCAATGAAATCAGATTCCGTAACCACCTGAAGCTATTATTTACGTGAAACTGTATTAAATTCATTTTTTTAAATTAAACCACATGTATCCTATCGATTTTGTAATCTAATAAAACCATTCACTATCAATTAGTCAGCAATTTCTGAACGCAAACGCACCCTGTATGCGTCCACAGACTAGGGAAAAAGATAGACGGAAGACAATCGAAATGCTGCCAAGCTACATAGTATATCACAAGGTGCAATTATATTAAGCCGTGCATTAGGTCCATTGGGTAAACTGTGATCTTGACGTGTGTATTTGTTAGTCTGGATGAGGAAGACGAAGGATCATATTATGTGGTGGCGCGCTCTTGGGAAGGCCTATGTCCAGCAGTGGACGAAAACAGGCTAATTGATTGATTGATGAGTTTGTTATGAGTTATGACGCAATAGAAGATGATCGGAGTCTCGGAGACATATTTGATAATATGAAAACGTGCACACTATAATCTGTTATTTATTCATCATCGTCATGTTAAACTCATCAACGGCCCACTGTGCAACTACTGAGCATGAGTCGCCCCTCCGAATGTAAAGGATTTAAGCCATAGTCTGCCACGTCGCGCTGGCCCAGTGCAGGTTGGCAGACTTCACACACCTTTGAGAACATTATGAAAAACTCTGCTACTTACCAGATTTCCTCTCGATGTTTTTTTTTCACCGGTAAAGCAACTGATATTTATGTGATTGCTCAAAACGCACATAATATTACTAGCTCCGAAAAATTAGTCGAACCCCCGACCTCACAAATAAGAAGCCGACGACGTCTCAATCTTAACCACCAGGCTATCGCCACGCTTTAAAAAAAATTCACTATCCAGATTGCATTGCAACACAGTAGACAACATAGGTACCTAGAATTAATGTGACAACAAGATCAGCCGTCTAGTTTTGACATCTAAGTACAGTGCAATTCATCCAATAACACTATTCGCAGTAAATATTTATATTGCTAGAGCAGGAAAAGGTAACGTATAACAGAGGAAATTGCTTGTTTTGTTCAAAGTAGCTTCTCCCAGAAGGCTTCACATTCTGACGCGTTCCCGTCTATTTGCTCCTTTAGTCAGAGAACGCACCTACGTTTATAATAGCAGGAGCTTTTTGCCGCCAACTTTTTTTTTCTTTTTCTTTTTTTTTCGTATCATAATGGGGGTAATACAAACGTGCCGGCTCTGACACCTTGGACCCCACAGGAGGCTGTGTTTGTGGGGTAATAAAATATAATAATACGGACCGTTGCGGGGGCGACTGGCTATTGAGTATTGAGCTATAGCCTAAATGGGTTGATGTGACTAATTCTGTTGGACACAATCTCTAAACGAAATTAAAATGATAGCTCTAAATATATTGCTATCCCTTTCATAGTGCTCTTTGCGGAAAAGGATAGCAGTAGATTAGATCTGTCAATTTTAGTTTACTTTAGAAATTGTGTTAGATAAGATTTACAACAGCATTACCTAGCTATGTATTGTGCTCTTTCTAATCTCTATCTAATCTCTAGGTATATACCTATACAAGGAAAAGCTGGCTGACTGACTGACTGACTGATCTATCAACGCACAGCTCAAACTAGTGGACGGATCGGGCTGAAATTTGGCATGCAGATAGCGTAGACAATCGCTAAGAAAGGATTTTTTAAATTCAATCCAGGGTATAACACGGGTTTGAAATTTGTGTAGTCCATGCGGACGAAGTCGCGGTATTAACCAACATACCTATCCTAATAAAATTCTATACCTACCTATTTAGATATATAAATAACTAACACTACCTAAGTAGATTTTAATAGCCACTATAGCAAGTATAGAGTAGACTATAGTAGGCAGTGATACTTAATAATTCCTAGGTACATATTATTATGCACCTATTGATTTTTTTTTTTGTGATAAGTTTTTCTGTATGCATAATATACTATATATAGTTTTTTTTTGTTGTATTGACCTGTAAATTTATATGTCACTTGTTAACAATAATTTTATTACAATAATAAATGCACCTATAGGTAAGTACCTACATAAACCTGTATATAGGTGCATAATATATATTATGCATTTAGCAACTATGAATAACTAGCTGACGCCCGCGACTTTGTATACGCGTGGATTTAGGTTTTTTAAAATCCCGCGGGAACTCTGATTTTCCGGGATAAAAACTTCCGATTTTCCTTGAAGAAAATGTAAGCAATGTAAGTCTCAAGGACAGAGACAGTGCTCTACAATGCTATCTCCTTCTAAAGTTCGATGTAGGTACATTATTTTTTGCCGCTCACCTACTGTACAATACATAGATACAACAAGGTCATCATAACACGAGCATTCGTGTCACCACTTACCATCTCGCGTAGTTAAGGATAGTTAGCGGTGATTAGTTTGTACGATACGAGATGTCATCTCGGATGTAATTATTTGTAAATTGTAATTATGCTGCGTTTTACTGATTTGCTTGCAATTTATGTTGAATACATACCTTTAGTATTTACATAGTCACTACCCCTATTATCTACCTGTACCTACCCCTGTCTGTCTGTCTGTCAAGAAACCTACAGGGTACTTCCCGTTGACCTAGAATCATGAAATTTGGCAGGTAGGTAGATCTTATAGGTCTGAAAACCGTGAATTTAGGGTTAGATCACACAAAAAAATTGTGGTCATGAACTAATAATTAGGTAGTATTTTCAACTTTCGAAATGAGTGACTATATCAAGTGGGGTATCATATGAACAGTGGCGTGCACAGGAGTTCAAGCCAGGGTATGCATTTAGGTATGAACTTATTACACGGCAGGTTAAAATGAAAAATAAGCATTGATTTATTACTATGAGGGTAAGCAGTGCGTTTATGCCTCTATGAGCTGCACGCCACTGCATATGAAAGGTCTTCACCTGTATATTCTAAAACAGATTTTTATTTATTTTTATGCATCATAGTTTTTGAATTATCGTGCAAAATGTCGAATAAATACGACTGTAGTACGGAACCCTCATTGCGCGAGCCTGACTCGCACTTGGCCGGTTTTTGCTTAGGTAGGTATATACCTAATTTCAAAACCTGGAGGGTGACATATAGGCTACTTTTTATCCCGAAAAATTGAAGAGTTCACACGGAATTTTTATAAATCTAAATCCACGCGGACGAAGTCGCGGGCATCGGCTAGTAAATAATAATTTGCAGTTGTGTATAGTTTCTAATGCAGCAGTAAATAATATCGCGACAGAATTTACAGATATGCTTCCCCCATACGCAGTGGCGTGCACAGGAGTTTAAGCCAGGGTATGCATTTAGGTATGAACTTATTCTACGGCAGGTTATACTGAAAATTAAGCATTGATTTCTTATAATGAGGGTAAGCAGTGCGTTTATGCTTCTATGAGCTGCACGCCACTGCCCATACGAGGGGTTGGAGGGGGAAAATTTCCGGTTTCGAGGTTTTCCTGTTGGTTATATGCAATTCCTATCCTACATACCAAATTTCAGCCTTCTAGGACTTCTGGAAGTACCCTAACATTTTTGACTATGGATTATGATGATCATCAGTGAGTCACAAAAACAGCGTATTTCAGGTATCAATAAATCTGAAACTATAAAAGTTAAATAAATGATACTTAGTATTTTTAATAAGTTTGCTGAGGACACCTTATTCTGAAAATTTCAGCTTTCTAGCGTCATCCAGACCGAAGCTATGACTGCTCGAAAATACGACGAAACGCTTCGAGAAAAGGTAAGTACGTAGTGCCCCGTCCTTTAGTTTGGCTCGTCTTGGCGGCTGATACATATCACCCAACAATAATCTCTAATGAAAATGAAAATGAAAATGAAAATGAAAATGAAAATGAAAATGAAAATGAAAATGAAAATCTTTTTTATTCGTATAAACTTTTACAAGTGCTTACGAATAGTCGGATGCATCTACCACTGGTTCGGAATGCCTTTCCTGCCGAGAAGAACCAGCAAGAAACTCGGCGGTTGCTCTTTTCAAATATTTGATATAGGTACAAAATTATGCCATGTATAAAATAGTATTTGCAGTCTTGTGCGTTGCTGGAACGAGCTGCAGGTCAAATCCACGCTCTTTTATCATTTAGATAATCTAATGCAACGTACAGGGGATGGTGAAAAAATATTATTTCCGTTCATAAACTAGAAATGACTTCCTCAATCAAGCGCCCCGCGCGCCAATGACAAATGACTTAGATAGATATATTATGTTAATCTTGTAGCATATGGGGCATAGACAATTCCCGCCTTTCTTTCCGCACCCTTAGTACGAGTAAGTATTTTTTACAATATAGTTATCGAAAACGAAATTCGATGTCGAGTTCCTCCATAGGTAACCTACTGCCAGCATCACTGCGAAATATTTGTGATATAAAAATATCGGTATTACAGAATGTAACGAGGTAGGTAGGTAGGTACCTACGACTTTTTGTATTTGTTTGTTTATTTTCTATTTTTATTAAAAATAAGCATTACAGGAAAAGTATTATTTTCGTTCATAAACTAGAAATGACTTCCTCAATCAAGCGCTCGGCGCGCCAGTGACAAATGACTTAGATATATTATGTTAATCTTGTAGCATATGGGGCATATGTGGGGCATAGACAATAATTCCCGCCTTTCTTTCCGCACCCTTAGGAAGAGTATTTATTATAAAGTTATCGAAAACGAAATTCGATGTCGAGTTCCTCCATAGGTAACCAGCCAGCACAACTAGCGAATTTTTTTTTAAATTCTTTATTTCAGCCAAGATCCAGAAACTCTCTTGAGTTTATATGGATGTTGCACATTCCTCTTATAATACTAAACTAAACTAGATAATAACTATTTGAGACTAGCAACCCGCCCCGGCTTCGCTTATTACAATTTTCGTAGGGATCTCAAATTTTATTTGAAAATAAATTATAGCCTATGTTACTCACGAATAATGTAGCTTCTGGTGCTGGTGAAAGAATTTTCAAAATCGGTTCAGTACCTAGTTCCAGAGATTACCCCCTACAAAGAAACTTACAAGCTTTACCTATTTATAATAGGTATTAGTATATATATATATATATATATATATATATATATATATATATATATATATTGGTATTACGGAATGTAACTAGGTACCTACGACTTTTTGTATTTGTTTGTCTATTTTTTTTTATTAACATAAGAAGCTTTACAGGAAAAGTATTATTTCCGCTCATAAACTAGAAATGACTTCCTCAATCAACTCAACTGTCAGTAACAAATTAGTATGAAGAAGATTATGAAAAAACTATGAGAATAAAGTCTAGTTTTGTCAGTAGGTAATTTCTCGTATTTCTCGTACTTCTAAGAACGCCAATGATGACTGATATTCCCATTTCCCCTTTCCCCTCCAACTAAGCGTTACTCCTAGATGTGCTAGGAGTAGATACGACAATAGTGCAACGGGTGGGAACCGACATTCTGACATCATAATATCGAACTAAAGAAAACGATCAAAGTTTTCGAGATGATCAAACTTCTACTAGAACGAGCTACTGACATCTATTCGAATTTTGAATAGCTGTAGTTAATGGATAGTGATGTCTTCTTTTGTACCATCGACAATAGATTTTTTTTTGCATTTTTTTGGCAACGGCCGTGTAAATTACGCTAATATTTTTTTTTCCGAAAGGGCCGGCTGAATGACTGCGTGTAACTTTTGGGGTCTTTAAGGGCTCATTGATTTGCTCTTTCATATTATTAAGTGGTTAATTTTTATAAATGTCAGCCATTGTGACGCGGGGAGTTAATTTAAAATACATTTGTTGGTGAGAAATGGTGAGAGCCTAATTTAATATGGATAATGGATATTAAGGGCTAAGTTACATGGCAGGCAAAGTTGAATTAGGTAGGTAATTTTAGCAGATGTCTTCGCCGGTGCACTATGTGTGAGAGCCTAGTTTAATGTGGAATTTATAGGCTAAGTTGCAGGGTAGGCAAAGTTAAATAGGTAATTTTAGCAGATTCACTATCAACTCTCTTAAATCTAATTATACCTAGGCTCTTTTTTTTCTAGTGTAACTTTACAAGTTAACGTTAACTTTTACAAAATCTAGATTAGATGACAACTTTGCCTAGGTGTTGTGCGAACTTTACCCGCAATTTATTTTTACTAAGATTAAATACCTACCTATATCCCGTGACAGGTTTAGATGACAATCGGGGTATGAGGCGGGGGTACGCCCAGCACACCCACACCAAGTCACCCACGCTCACCCGCAGCGGGTTAGCGCGGGGGCTGTGGAGGTGTGCGGGGCGTTCCCTCCCCGATTGCCATTGCTCTCTATCTTACTAAGTAAACATATAAGTATGTTTAAGGTGGAGGTACCTACAGTACCTAAGTACATCGACCTTTAGAAGGAGATAGCAGATTTGTAGAGCGTTGCCCCTGTCGCTGAGACCAACAAAACGTCATATAGGTAGGTATGAGTGACAGAGACAATACTCTACAAAGCCAAAATGTCATTCTAAAGGCCGATGTAGAGACCTACATTACTTTTTGCCGCGTACTGTACCTAGTAGGTATCTACCAAGCTTTTAATACAGTTCATATCTAACAATAGCTACTTGAGGTAGGTATATATATTATATAGTTTCTTGTAGGTATTAAATTCAATTAGATACCTAAAAATACTTAAATATGCAGGAATCTATTTTATTTTGAAACAATGAAACCCAACAAAACGCCTATAAAAAAATATATGCAACAATGATATCCAATCGATTAAAGCAAATTATTACCAATGGTAGATCTAAAAAGTATCATGATTCATGACGCAAGTTTTCAAAACCGATCATTACGCCTATAAGAATATAAAGCCTACGTCACAATCACCGAAATCGATGACAATTAAACAAAAAAAACACGCACAAATATAATAACAGAGGACGTGAAGGCAGATGCGCCATTCAGGGATATTTCAATTATCCAAGCACCGCACTGTAATCATGACATAATCACCTATTCCGTAATATTACCAATGTTAACATCGCTTCGATCACCAATGAGTGTTATCGCGGGGTAATCGGCGGTTCTTTACAATGGCAACATTGTCTTCGCGGCTTATACAATGGAGAGTTTCGGTTTTATTTTGAAATTGTTCTTTTTACTTGTTTAAGGGATGGTGTAGTGTTTTTTAAAACCAGGTATTTATTTCTTCGGTTATCTACGTTAGGTAACATACGCACAGCTCAAACTGTTGGTAGGTATTTTTTGAAAAAGTGCGTGAATTGGTGGTCTCTCCAACTAGCATGATGATCGCTCGGGTTATATTAGGAAATCACAAGATCTTCTAAGACTGCATCGTATCTACCTAGATTGGTGCCTAAAAATTATTTTAGGGATGTTTTAAGTATTTACAAAATTACAAACACCGAACTGTCATCATGATACAATCAATCACTACAGCTATACGTGGCAGAAAATAATGTGCATCGACCTTTAGAATGAGATTTCGGTTTTGTAGAAAGTTGTCTCTGTCACTCATACCTATGTGACGTTTTGTCGGTCTCAACAACAGTGACATCGCTCTACAAAACCGCTCTCTTTCTAAAGGTTGAAGTACAAATTATTATTTTCTGCCGTGTACCTACTGAACGAATAGGTAAGTATTGTAACTTTGCCTAAAATAATTATTATTAAAATTTTATTTCATTAACTTAAATCTTAATTAAAAGTAGGTACCTACTTACTACCTACCTACTTTTTTAATTAGTAAAAGGTTTCATTATTTATAATTTTCGATCACTAAATTATTATCGATCGCAGATAACAATAGAGAAAGGGTATGCAAATATGTAGGATAAATGGGGTAAATAGGCAGGTACTTAGGTTCAATAAAAGTCTGTTTTTAGTTCAGAAAATTGCCACTACCTGTAACAAGTGGAACAATTCAGTGTTTACTGACAGACCGTAATATGAATTTGATGACTTCAATCAAATACCTAATGCGTTCCATCACCATTAGGTATTGTCATGAGTTTGGAATTAGGTATCTGTAGGTGCATTGTTTAAATGCAGATTATATCGCTGCAATCTAATAGGAGTGTCTCAAAATGAGCACTTCTTAAAGCGGCATACCTACCTACTACCTACCTATCTAGGTACCAACCTATTACCTAAGTACCTACCTACATTCGCGCACTGTATGTGCTCCGCGCATTATTCAATAGATAATCAAAAACTACACTTTTAAAAGTTAGGCAAAAATCGTTAGCAACGTCTTTTTCTCGCGGCTTAAAACGTTTGGTTTTAAAAGTCAAGAGATTTTTTAAAAAGTATCTAGGTACCTAAGTACTTACTTTATGTATCTATTATTCTTTGTAAAAAATAACTTTTAAAATAGGTAGGTACATACCTACTAGGATATTTTAAAACAAATAATCTTTTATTTCAGACCATAGTAGATAAAGGTTGGGGTAAGTAAGTAGGTAAGTAGGGTCCTATGCCTTTTTTGGAAAATATTGCACTCTGTTCTCTACCATTAATGATTTTGGTTTAGGATATTACATGATATCTGCTTAGATGTTAAGTACCTAGGTAGGTAAATTGGACTAAAAGTTTATTGTGTAGATAGGCCTATATAAAATTTAATGACAGATCTGGCAACTTTGCCACTTTTGAGAGCTAATAGCAAGCAATTTTCCGAGATATAAAATAAACTGCTTAACTTACCTTATTTAATTACCAATTTAGACGTTTAATTAAAGGCGGAGGGATTTAGGAAAGGTGAACTGAAATTTCACTATCAAATAAAAACATAAAACAGACTCTACATTCCTAAACAAAATTCCACCTAAAGTTATTTCCACAATCAGAAACAGTCAGAAAACAATAGAAAATCACCACTTACCTCCACTTTCAGAAGTATTCGCCTCAAAAGTTTTGCTGGTCATATGAAATAGGGCATCCAAAGGAGTGTGAGGTGCATTCGACCCCCCCTTGCGACACCCTTCTCGGCTCCGAACAGCAATCCGAAGCTGACGAGGACCTTTCAGACGCTGAATCGCAGCACTCCGCTGGCAAATCCCTCGGCCTTAGCAATCCTAAGGCTGCTAACCTCCAGCGTTCACCGTCCAACAAAGCAGCGCCGGCTAAACGCTGCAACCGCTGTAGCCTCTCAAATCCTGACGCATCCCATGGCCTTACAATCCTCGGAGGCGTTCTCGGGCTATGCGAGAGAATGTCCAGTATAGAAAAACTCTTGACACCTTCACCACGACGTTCCTCGACCGGTTCGGAAGCCATCTTCAACCGTTTCAATGGCCTGAAATAGTCCTGAGGAGAAGACGACCGCGACGGTGCCGGGGACGGACGTCCCACACTGATATCGTCCTCAGAACAGCTGTGCCCGGACATCGACTCCTCCTCCATTTTAGTTCACATAACACAGTCACTAACAATCTAAGGCTTAACGATAACACGGGATACGGTTGACGGTTCAACGCGCATCGGTCAACTGACGAGGTAAGTGACAGCCCTGGGTCGGGCGGTTATTCGAGGCGTGGCTTAATTCATTTCCACCAATAACAGAAGCCCATTTAACGTTCCATGGACGCTGATTGGTTGGAGTTAACGCAACGGGTGTGGCGAGGGTTCACACTCGGCTATCCAATAAAACTTTTTAATCGTGTCCAGGATTGGGGGGCGAGATTCGTAGTGTGATTAATTTAGCTTTGTGAGGTGGTTTGTGAAGGGGGGAGCTGTTTAATTATCAGGATGAAGACGCGAGTCTAAGTACGGCTTTCAATTATTCAGCGTAGATAGGCTGGCGTTTGTCGTAGTACTTGGTTTACTTCATTTATAGTTCATCGGTTAATTGCCTAATTCAGTAGTTGTCAGCCGTGTCAGTCAGGTCTGTTAGAAATATTTATAGATGTCAGCCATTAGTGGGAGTTAATAACGGCTGAATTGTCGGATATGGTGATTAGATTTAGACTTGATTACTAGGTGACTGAGTAATGTAGATAAGTAGGTTTTAGCTATACCTAAACCTAGCTTAAGAGATAGGTACCTATAGGTTTATACCTATTGGTTGAAGAGGAATACCAATAGGTAAAATTATATATATTTTTAAACTCAAAGTCGAGGTGTCCACTTTGGGCACACCTCCCCTAGGTGGTGAATTATGCTACTGGGAAAAGTTAGATACAAAGGGCAAAGTTGCCAACTGCAATTTTGCTTTTTTGACTTTATACTTAACTACAAAATACTAACCGTGTAGGTATAGACCTAATAGATGGTTAGTTAAGGAATTTTACTTCTTTATTGGCTTGCTTATTCAGCCGGGCAAAGACATGTCTTAAGAGGACCGAAAAGTTGATGAGTTTTCCTTTTAAGAAATTCCCATATCTAAGTATTAGGTAAGTAGATAGGTATTTACCTAAAAATAAATAAAATAAAATAAAATCTTTTTTATTCAAATAAACTTTTACAAGTAGGTACCTTCTACTTTCGAATAGTCGGATGCATCTATCAAACTACCTGACTATTCATAAGCACTTTTAAAAAGTTTACATGAATAAAAAAACATTCTAAGTATTCTATTCTATTCTAGTGGTTCGGAATGCTTTTCCTACCGAGAAGAACCAGCAAGAAACTCGGCGGTTGCTCTTTTCAAATATTTGATATACCTACCTACTTAGGTAGGTACAAGATTATGGCCTGTATAAAAAAGTATTTGCAGTCTTGTGCGTTGCTGGAACGAGCTGCAGGTAAGCTGGCATCCCGGAGTTGGAAAATTGGCTGTGACAGCCTCACGCCTCGGAAGTCGGAGAGCAAGTAGGTAAAGCCGTTCAAATTCAAATTCAAATTCAAATTTCTTTATTGCGAATCTGGGTAAACAGTGGAGATGTTACAAAACAAAAAGGTACAGCCAAATTCTGCCTATTAGCATGCAATATGATATTCCTAACAAACGTGTACATAGTTTTGATAAAATTTGCCAAATTTAATACTTAGTCACAAAAGAATAAAAAAACAAGATAGTAGGTACTTAATACAAAATATGTCAAAAGGTAACCAAATACACACTAAAGGAAAAAATGTCATCTTAGATATTCGTCAACACTATAAAAAATGTTTTTAATTAAATATTCGAATAACTTCTTTTTAAGGCTTTCTATTTTATTTATATATACACGTTGCTCTGATCTCTCTCTGATCGTGTCGGATTTCCGTTCTATGAGAGTGATAGCATAGAGGGTAGTTACCCGGTTAGGTACCTATAGGTTGTGACTCGCACACGTGGTTCCGTACCTACCATCGGACAAGAAATAGGTAGATAAGTAGGACAGTAGGTAAGTAGGTACGCAGCCAAAGTGATGATGATCTTTAGAAGGAGACAGCCGATTTGTAGAGCACCGCGTCTCGGTCGTTGAGACCGACAAAGCGTCATACCTATGGGTTTAGGTGACAGAGACAACGCTCTACAAAGGTAAAATGTCATTCTAAAGGCCGATGTTCATCACTTTCGGTCGCTTACCTATACTGTAGGTACCTATCTACCTAACACTTTTTAATTTTCATGGCGGCTATTTTGAATTTTTTAATAAGTAGGTATTAGATAAGTATTTGTTGTTATAGAGCGACAGTACCTAGCTAATAAATAAATAGATACAGTGGCCGGCAGGAAATACCTATTGCACATCGAACTTAAAAGAGATAACGGTTTCGTAGAGCGCTGTCTCTGTCTTTGAGACCGGCAAGACGTTACATAGGTAGATATGCCGTATGAGTGATAGAGACGACGCTCTACGAAGCCGAAATCTCGTTGTAAAGTTCAATGTGCAATATTTCCTGACGACCTCCCTGGCGCAGTGGTGAGCGCTGTGGTCTTAATAGTGGGAGGTCCCGGGTTCGATTCCTGGCAGGGGTTTGGAATTTTATAATTTCTAAATTTCTGGTCTGGTCTGGTGGGAGGCTTCGGCCGTGGCTAGTTACCACCCTACCGGCAAAGCCGTGCCGCCAAGCGATTTAGCGTTCCGGTACGATGCCGTGTAGAAACCAAAGGGGTATGGGTTTAACAAAAACTGCCATAGGTACCCCTTCCAGGTTAGCCCGCTATCATCTTAGACTGCATCATCACTTACCACCAGGTGAGATTGCAGTCAAGGGCTAACTTGTATCTGAATTTAAAAAAAAAAATCCTGCCGGGTACCTACAGTAAGTAGGTAGGTACTTATACCTATATAAAATATGTAGGAATCATTTATTTGTTATTTAATGACAATGACATTGTTCTCTTTTTATAAACTAAGAAAAGAGGTTTACATATGTCACACCTCCCTTCTTAAACAATAACTTCCCTTACTATCTTAACTATATAAATCATCGATGCCAAAACGTCTTGGCGGCCCTCGTTTACGAACAGACTCGCGAGGCGCCCTGTCCACCACTGCTAACTCGGGCTGCTGGCTAGTGCTGGGCTCAGGCGCCGCGCGACCGGGCGACCAGGAGCTCGTCTCCCCGCCGCTCTCCTGCGGCCCTTCCTCGGGTACCGAGCTCAACGCCACTGCCACCATCGCGCCCCTGGACCGTCCCGCTGCTGATGGTCTATCACCAGTTTCAATGTTAATTGAATTACCGATATTTGAATTAATTTCCGAACATTTTTTTATCTGATCGACATGTCTGAATATCTCAGTTCCATCTCCAGTACGCAGCTTATAATTTGTACTCCCGCTTCTTCCTATGACATCCCCGTTTAACCATTTATTGCCTGTTCCGTAGTTTCGGTACCACACCCTACTTCCGACCTCGAACGATCTCTCAACTCCTCCCGCCGCAAACTCTTGACGTGCCTGGGCAGATCGAACTATATCCTCCCGTTCCGGCTTTAGCTTATCCAAACGCGTGCGTAATGACCTGCCTTGTAACAGTTTGGCTGGGCTTTCTCCTGTCGTGCTATGCTCGGTATTCCGGTATAATAATAGAAAACGACATAACGCTGTGTCTACGTCTACCCCCTGTATAAGAGCTTTCTTTATTACTCTTTTACAAATCTTAACCGCATTTTCCGCAGCACCATTAGACGAAGGATGATACGGCGCTGAAAAAATTTGTTCAATCCCGTTCTGACTTAGAAAAGTTCCAAACTCCACGCTTTGAAACGAAGCAAAATTATCACTAACTAACTGCTTTGGAAGACCAAATCTAGCAAAGATATCTCTTAATTTATTAATTACAGTTTTCGCTGTGATGGAACCCATCTTTACCACCTCAATCCATTTGGAACTAGAATCGACTACCACCATATAAGTAACCCCCGCTATAGGTCCCAAGCAATCGATATGCAGTCTTGTCCACGGGCGACTCGGCCACGGCCACATGTGCGGTGCGTGCGCCGGCGGCGCGTCGGCCACTGCGGCGCAAACCTCGCACGCGCGGCACATCGCCTCCAACGCTTCATCAATTCCCGGAAACCATACGTAGCTCCTCGCTAATGCCTTAGTTTTAACTTTCCCCATGTGCGAGTCATGAAGTTCCTTCAACACTTTATCTCGGCACTCAACGGGTATTATGACCCTATGACCCCACATGAGACATCCTAGTTCGGTATATAACTCCTTCCTACGATTGAAAAATGGCCGTAATTCTTTTATTTCTACCTCCGTGGGCCAACCGTCCCTAATGTAACTTAATACTCGTCCCATGATGGGATCTCGGCAAGTAAATTTTTTTAATTCTTTATAATCAAGTAATAAAGCTTCTGAAGCAAAATGTAAATACGTTTGCTCGGGACATTCGCTCATTTGAGATTCACTATTTTCTCTATGAGCTTGTATCATCCTTGACAAACAATCAGCTGTATTTTTATCAGTACTTACATATTCAATTGAAAAATCATATGCCGACAAAATTAACGCCCATCTCTGAAGCCTGCTAGCTGTCATGTTTGGAATACCTGACTCAGCCCCAAAAATGCTCACTAAAGGCTTGTGGTCCGTTCGTAATATAAATCGGCGCCCATACAAGTATTGGTGAAACTTTTTAACGGCAAAAATAATTGCAAGAGCCTCCTTTTGAATCTGACTATAATTTATTTCCGCTGCCGACAGCGATCGGGAGGCATAAGCGACCGGTCGCTCGCCCCCGCCGATGTCTGCGCCTCGCTGCGCTAACACCGCGCCTATCCCAAGCGCACTCGCATCACATGTCAATATAACTGGCTTATTTACATCGTAATGCGCTAAAACCGCAGAGCTCGCCAGTAATCTTTTAACCTTATTGAATGAATTCCTTTCTTCTATCCCCCAATACCAACTATGATTTTTCTTTAGTAAACTATATAATGGTGATAAATTACTACTTAAATTCCTGACAAAACGACCGTAAAAATTGACCATCCCTAAAAATGATCTTAATTCGGAAATATCTTTTGGCTCCGTTAAATTTAAAATAGGCTTGACTTTATCTGGGTCAACTCGAATACCTCTATCCTCTATTACATACCCTAAATAGGTTATTTGACTTTCGAAAAATGCACATTTTTCTTTTTTAATTTTAAAACCGCAATCCTTCAGCCTAGTAAGTACTCTCTTCAATGTATCCTTATGCTCATCAAGTGAAGAGTTTGCGATTAATATGTCATCTAAGAAAGTTACCACATTCGGAATATCTTTAAACAAATTTATCATTATCCTTTGAAATATGCCCGGACTTGAAGCTAACCCAAACACTAATCTATTGTAACGGAACAGACCCCGGTGAGTATTTATCACCGTAAATTCTTTTGACTTATTATCTAACTCGATCTGGTTATACGCTTGTGAAAGATCGATTTTACTGAAATACTGACAACCGTTCAAATTGGCCAGTAGATCTTCTATTTTAGGAACTGGATATTTATCAACCGATAAAAAACGATTCAACGTAGCCTTATAATCGGCACATACCCTAATGGCACCGTTAGGTTTGTTCACAATTACAAGCGGGGTGGCCCAGTCCGACGTGTCAACCGGTTCGATGACACCGGCGCGCAGCATCGCGTCCAGCTCGGCGTCCACGCGCTCCCGAAGCGCATAGGCGAGGGGGCGCGCACGACAGAACACGGGCACGGCGCCCTCCCGCACGTGCAGCGTGGCGCGCCCGCCCGTGTAGCGCCCGAGCCCGCCGTCGATTAACTCACTAAACCTGGAAAATATTTCCTCCACGTATCTATTCTTAACAAACTCCTGTACTCGCAAATTATTAATTTTGCACTTAGGCACGTCAATGTTTAATTCCGCTAACCATTGACGCCCTAATAATGACGTCGTCCCATTATCGATGACATATAAATCTAAAACCTTCATGCGATCTTTATACCTCACTTTAATTGAGATATACCCTAGAGGTTTAATTTTTGTGCCATCATAAAAAGTTAACGTTAACCGACACGATCTTAACGGTAGGTATTTGTACCTTTCAATATACGTCTGCTTGCTTATACATGACAATGCAGAACCAGTATCAATTTCCATAACCAAAGGCTTCTCGTCTAGTAATACTATTATGCTAACCGGCCTATAGTCCCTTAGCGACATCTGATAAACAGTTTCTTCTTCGTTGACGTCGTCCGAACCGACCGACTCCATCCAAGCCGGGTCTTCGTCCCGCCAGTGGTTCGTGCCCGCCGTGTTCGGGCCCCTCGATGCAATGCCCGCACCCTGATTTCTACGCTGTGCTCCTGCTCCCCAACGCATTCCGTAGCTGCGACCGCCGCGCCGCGATCGGTTATAGCCCCTGGCAGCATTTTGCCCTACAGATCCTGCTCCTGGGTCATCAGGACATCGTCGTCGCAAATGCCCGATCCGTCGGCATCGGCTGCACTCAAAAAACTTATAAGGACAGTCATCTTTACCATGCCGCTGATCCCCGCATCGATCGCATGCACTAATTCGAAAACGATGTAATGATTTTGATGAAGTTCCGCTGACACTCGCAGCTGCTTCTCGTAGCGTCTCTCCCGTCTTCCCTGGTTCCGATTTTGGTCTGCTGATACCTATTCCGACTTCCACTGCAAGTGCGTTTTTCTCCGCGGCTTCGAATGTCGTAGCCAACCTGACTGCGCGATTAAAATCTAAAGTCTCTTCGGCAAAGAGTCTTTGACGAATGACTTCACTCTGTAAGCCGCACACTAACTGATCTCGCAAATTTTCGCTGAAATTATTTCCAAACTCACAAAAACGTGATAGTTCCTTCAGTTCTGCGACATATTGTGAGACCGAAGTTGATTCTTGCTGACGATACTGCCTAAATCGAAAACGCTCAGCCAATATTGATGGTTTTGGTTGTAAATGTTCTCCCACTATCTTCACTAACTCGGCAAAAGTTTTATCACCTGGTCTAACCGGGCTACAGAGGTTTACCATCAGCTCGTACGCCCTGTCCCCGACCATCGATATCATAGTAGGTACCCTTAAGGCCTCTTTCACATCGCCCACTATGAAATACATTTCCATCCGCTCGCAGTATGATGCCCAGTTCCCACTCACGACATCGAATTCCCCTAATTTCCTGGGAGAAACCATCTTCACTTTATTATCCCATCCTCGTCGCCACTATAAAATATGTAGGAATCATTTATTTGTTATTTAATGACAATGACATTGTTCTCTTTTTATAAACTAAGAAAAGAGGTTTACATATGTCACAACCTAAGTAGTTAGGATAGGTACCTACACATTCTTTGAACATTAAAAAAAAAAAAAAAAAAAACAAGTAGGTACCTACCTGACCTACCTTAGATGCAGTTTATGTGATACTTACATAGGTACCTACCTACTTAGTGATAGCCGGCTGACAGACGGACGGACAGCGGAGGCTTAGTAGGTAGGTACCTACCTAATAGGGTCCGGTTGGCAGCCTTCGGGTACATAGTACCTACGTATCTAACCCTAGGTAGACATATCTGCCTAGGTAGGTACTTATTTTACCTATCAAAATAAAACACTCAAAAGTCTAATTAGACAGCTTTTCCACGCTACTCGTCCCCAACGTAACGTCATGAACCGTAAACTCACCAAAAAGTAAATAACGACTCCAAAATGGCCGACTCAACGTCAATTTAAATTTACATCAAAACAATGAAACTTTAAACTGGCTATATTGTATCTTATTCTGAAGTAGATAGGTCTATTTTTCTATGACTTTGAAATAGGTAGAGGTAGGTAAGTTTTGTTGTGACTTTTAATTGATAGGGGACATATCAATGGGCTTTGTGGGGATCGCATTTTAGGCTTCAATGGTTTATATTTATTTAGAAACAGACTATCAAGAACAAAAGACAAACAGAAAATCTGTATTAGCATCGATATACTTAGCATCGATTTGTATTAAAATCTGTAGTAGCATCGATATAGCATCGATTTGTATTAAAATCTGTAGTAAGTAGCATCGATATAGCATCGATTTGTATTAAAATCTGTAGTAGCATCGATATAGCATCGATTTGTATTAAAAACTGTAGTAGCATCGATATAGCATCGATTTGTATTACCTAAAATCTGTAGTAGCATCGATATAGCATCGATTTGTATTAAAATCTGTAGTAGAATCGATAGGTATACATCGATGTGTTAGTGGATGCAGCGGGGTGATTCGCTAACTCAGTGTGTGTTCAGCCAACACTGAATGATATAGCCACCGAGCTCATTTGACATTGGCTGGTTCTACATTGCTGCTTCATTGAGTGACAGTAAATATTTTCTTGCAGAAAACCTTCAATGGATTAAAAACAAAAGTCGAAGAAGCTCTGTGACTTTAAGTATCATTCAGACACTGAGTTAGCGAATCAAGAGGCAGATAAATTTGTAGAGGCAGAGGCATTTCATTTCATTTCATTTCTCTTTATAATATTAGTCAGTAGGTAAGTAGGTACCTAGTTTTATTTATGTCTAAGTAGATACCTACCTAACTTTTATTGTTGTCAGATTAGGCAGGTACCTAGGTCACATAAAATCATTTAATTAAATTTTCATCCAATCGAACCTAGTTTACCTAACTAGCCATTTCAATGAAATCTGTACCTACCTATAGATACCTACTTATATAAAATTCAAAGTCCTGACTGACTGACTGACTCACTTAGGTAGGTATAGGTATCTACCTATATCAGCGTGGAGACATGAAATTTGGAGAATGTATTTTTTGTAAAGAGTAGGTACCTACCTAGGTATCCACTAAAAATTAAAAAGAGCAACCGCCGAGTTTCTTGCTGGTTCTTCTCAGTAGGAACGGCATTCCGAACCAGTGGTAAATTAAAACTACCTGACTATTCATAAGCACTTTTAAAAAGTTTACATGAATAAAAAAACATTCTATTCTATTCTATTCTAAAGGATTTTTCGAAATTCCACCCCTAAGTGGGTTAAATAAGTTTTTAAAATTTATGTAGTCCAGGCGGACGAAGTCGCGAGGATAAGCTAGTAGGTAGGTACCTATCTAATATTTACACAGACAGATAATCAAAAAATCAATCGACATCGTCTATTAGCGGTTTGATAGTCCGTGTTATTAACTTTTTACGGCAGAACCGGAACTGGCGCCATATTGCTCGCTTTCCCGCGCTATGATTGGTCAATCATACACATTTCCGGTGTCGTTATTAAGTCATTTTCTATATAATATACCTACATCTATTTGTAGAATGTGGAAATGGGTAATCGGTACATCGATTATCAGGCAAATTGGTTTTTGTTTTATTCTATTTTTTATTCTGGTCTAGCTACAGTACTTTAGAACCTAGAATGGGTAGGTTGTTAGGTACCTACCTACTTACCTAGATTTTTGTAAGTTTAGCAATAAAACGCTACGCTTCGCTACCGCTGAATTAACAAGTTCGTGACTTTGTAATAAGTACCAAAGTCAGCTACAAACATTGTCTGTTGCCAGTGTTGCTGATGATTAAATACCTATTATGGATCCGAGACATGGTCGCTAACTATGTGCCATAGATAGGTATCTACTGATAAGAAAGCTCGCCTCAGAGTCACTTAGCGGGCGATGGAGAGAGCTATCCTTAGAGTTTCTCTATACAAGATCAAATCAGGAATAAGGTAAGCAACCAAGTGTCTAACCGACATATACCTACCTAACTCAACTTTTTTATGTTAGAAATTAAAAAGCTCGCACCTTTCAAATGACATCTACTAACTTCCGAAACAAATCCAACGGGTACCCTATATTTAGTGGAATTAGTGGCGAGTTTAGTGGAAATGGACGACGGAAGTTAAACTACGGTCGAATTAGTCATTTGATGTATAATACGATCGGGGTGCACGGAATAGTAGATGGTTTACTATTATGGTAGATGCATTCGATACCCGTAGTACGCGCCAGGTCGAGATGGCAATCGGGATGGGAACGCCCCACACACCCGCACAGCCCTCCGGTGCCGGCGAGCGCAAACCCATTCACAAACAAACAAACAAACCCGGCATGGAGGAATTTTGAGTAGGTAACTCAGCGGGCTATGCTTGGAGTTTCCATACGTGGTAAATTGTGGTAAATTAAAACTACCTGACTATTCATAAGCACTTTTAAAAAGTTTACATGAATAAAAAACATTCTATTCTATTCTATTCTATTCTATACCTACCTACGTGATCAAATTAGGAATGAGCAGATCCGTAGGAGAACCAGAGTAGGTAACCGAGATAGCTCAGCGGGTTACGACTTGCGAAGCTGAAGTGGCTATGAGCTGGATTCGACATAGTTCGAAAAGCTGATCTAGACAGTGGGAGAGCTAGACTAGGCTCCTCATTGGTCTGGTCTGGTAGAAGGCCTCGGCCGTGGCTAGTTACCATCCTACGTGCAAAGCCGTGCCGCCAAGCGATTTAGCGTTCTGGTACGATGCCGTGTAGAAACCAAAGGGGTGTGGGTTTAGTAAAAAAAATTGTCATACCCCTTCCAGGTTAGCCCGCTTCCATCTTAGACTGCATCATCACTTATAGTACCTACCACCCAGCACGCAGTGGAAGCGTGCTGGGCCCATAGCCCCTAAACATGAAGGGCGTAAGTAGGCCGTGAAAAGAAAATACCTACTTTAGAAGGATCAAACTAGATTTTAATTAAAATATTGGGAGCACACAGAAAAACACGGTGAGTCGATGGTCAGTCGCAGGCAGAGAGAAAGCATAGACGTTTGACAGGAGTAAAAAATTGTTTCACCAAAATTACAACCAAAATTAGGTTAAGCCACCGATGCCTAAAATAAGTTGTACACTCGTGTTATACTTAGTAAGTATAGTTATTAGTTTCGTTTACACATCCGACAGTGGGATTGCAGTCAAAGGGCTGACTTGTATCTGAATAAATAAATAAAGTAGTTTATTGGAATAATTTAGCCTCAATAGCTCAACCGGTATAGGAGTGGACTGAAAACCGAAAGGTCGACGGTTCAAATCCCGCCCGTTGCACTATTGTCGTACTTACCTACTCCTAGCACAAGCCTGACGCTTAATTGGAGAGGAAAGGGGAATATTAGTCATTTAATATGGCTAATATTCTTTAAAAAAAAAAAAAAAAAAATTCTTTGAAGCAGTAGAATACCTATACGCAGGTACAGCAACGGGAAACCACCTAACCGCAGCAATATTTCGAGGGTGGTCATTATAACACATCTCAATTTGGCTCAACGGCTGAACTTGCTCTCAATAAATTGTAATAAGCAGCATGCGGGTGGCCGGGAGACAGTGTTTATTGTAACTGCTGTAAACGGTCATCATTATGACATAAAACATGGGAATTTTTAGGGTTCCGTACCCCAAAAGAAAACAAGTGCGAGTCAGGCTCGCGCAATGAGGTTTCCGTACTACAGTCGTATTTTTTCGACATTTTGCACGATAATTCAAAAACGATGATGCATAAAAATAAATAAAAACCTGTTTTAGAATGTACAGGTGAAGACCTTTCGTATGATATAGTCACTCACTTCGAAAGTTGAAAATACTAATTATTAGTTCATGACCACAATTTAATTTTTTTTGTGTGATCTAACCCTAAATTCACGGTTTTTAGATTTTTTCCCAAATGTCAGCTATAAGATCTACCTACCTGCCAAATTTCATGATTCTAGGTGAACGGGAAGTACCCTGTAGGTTTCTTGACAGACAGACAGACAGACATACAGACAACAAAGTGATCCTATATAAGGGTTCCGTTTTGCCTTTTGAGGTACGGAACCCTAAAAAAGGAACCCTAGTGCCTTATAAGTTCGCTTTGTTGTCTGTCTCTGTGTTGTGTCAAGAAACCTATAAGGTAGCTACTTACCTTTGACCTAGAATCATGAAATTTGGCAGGTTTGGGGAAAAATGCGGAAACCGCAAATATTATGTGGTTACATCACGAGAAAAAAATTAAAATGTGTTCATAACAAATATTGAGTCCAACTATTTGAACATTGAATAATTTGATTGAATCGTCAGGATCTTATTAAGATAAAACCTACCTACGTAACTAAATCCTACAGATACCTACCTATATGACTACTAGAATATATAGATAGTAGATACTATAGATAGTGGTACAATACGCACCTAATAGACACCCTTTCATCTACAATAGGTAGGTACTTTAGACTTTGCGGAGAGGACACCCCGAGACACGCGATTTTTGAGTGTCCCGCGTGCGCGGATCTTAGAGAAGCAGCACAGGGAGCAATTAGTGACAATGTCAACGCCCAAAATCTGGTAGCCCGTATGGTGTCAAGCGAAAATGAGTGGCACAGAGACGGCCTGAGAGCCATAATGTTGAGAAGGGAAGATAGAGAAAAACAAGAAAAAAAGGAGAGAGAGCAACCAGAGGGTCAGCACGAAGTAATGTTACACGGTTCCGTGCTGATCTCGTAGAGGGGGAGGTCTTTTTAGTCCGTGCGAGTCGGACACACCCTGTCGATAGACAGAAGTCCATGAGGGATTTTTCCTCCTCCTAGAAAAAAAAAAGTTAGGTACTTATACTTACACTAATATTATTATGAAGAGATATTTGTTAGTTTGTATGTAGGGGACCATCTCCGGAACTAATAATCCGATTAGACAGCTACATTATCCCTGAGTGGTAAATCGCGGACGAAGAGGAGAAGCTAGTTTAAGACATATGCCACCGTCCTTTGACGGATATAATAATTATAACAAAACTTTCGTTAAAAATCTACCCAAAGGCTTTGTGGTATGGGGGTGTGTTGAAAGTCATTTGCGTAGACACCTCAGTCATGTCTTATTTGATTGTCTACATTAATTTCTAACTGTCTGAAACTTAAAACATTCAAATTAGGACCATATTCTGCAAACAATAGAGTCATAAACAGCTGGTTACACATAAATATGAACTGTTTTACCACAAAACAGAATGTGTGGTCTATAATCGATTGAGGTTGCATTTTTTCGGTCGGTTCGAAAAAACTTTTGGAATTAAAAATTAGGAGGTCGATTCTTGGATAGAAACACAATAATAATATGCTATGATTTATTAATATCTCTAACAGATGTTGCAATGTTTCCGTATGCCAGTTAAGGCTATGCACGTAGTAAAACCCATGAGAAAGCGTATTTTTCATTTGCATTTCTTCTGAGCTTGAAGTAGGGCGAACATGAATTTCAAAAATCTAAATATATAAAAGGAAAAGGTGACTGACTGACTGGCTGACTGGCTGACTGACTGACTGACTGATTGACTGATCTATCAACACACAGCTCTAACTACTAGACGGATCGGGCTGAAATTTGGCATGCAGATAGCTGTTATGACGTAGGCATCCGCTAAGAAAGGATTTTTGAAAATTCAACCCCTAAGGGGATGAAATAGGGGTTTGAAATTTGTGTAGTCCACGCGGACGAAGTCGCGAGCATAAGCTAGTAATACATAATAGCGAGACTGTGAGAACTATGAGAGGCAGGTCAGGGATCATTCAAAAAAGCACTTTTGACTTTGATAACATTGTCAAATATTTGAAAAGAGCAACCGCCAAATTTCTTGCTGGTTCTTGTTCAATAGTAAGGGCACTCCGAACCAGTGGTAGATTAACTTTAACGGTGAAGAAAAACATCGTGAGGAAATCTGCATGCCTGAGAGTTCTCCATACTGAGGATGTCTCCCAAGTTGAGTATCTACAGTAGGTACCTGAGTGAAACAACCATCCTACTCTATCAGTATAGAAGTGGAAGGGTATAGTTTTTGAGGGTTTACGGACGGTCTTTAAGCGGAAGTTGGATAAAATAAAAATGCACCAATGTAAGTGTAACGCTGTGGGGACATGCCGCCACACACTGATTTAATTTTATAAACGATACATCGCGACGGCCGCCCGACCATGCACCGCGTAACTAGTTTTGTCGTAGGTACTAATGACTATCGCAAAATGTAAAATTCAATCGTACGGTCAGCTTTGCTTTCGGTCGGCCGGCAAGTACATTTTGTATGGTAATAATATATATGTATTTATTTAGATTTAAGGTTTAGATTAATATAAATATTTATAAGTATTAGCTATAAGTTTAATGATAAGTTTTAGTTATAAGTTATAATGATAAATTTTAGTAATAGGTTTTAATTATAATAATAAGTTACTTTAAGTTAATTTGGATATTATTATAATATGTAGTTAGTTAGTAGTAGTTAGTAGAATATGTCGCCTACAGGGTACAATAGATCAGTCGGCGCGAGGCGCGAGTAAAGCCAGTGAGATGTCAACAGCGTGACAACGCGCAGATCAGACACGGCTAATCACTTGCATTGTGTCCAGCAGATGTTACGTGCTACGGCGACCAGGACTTATGTTTAATGAGGGATCATGAAGCTATGCTATTGAATGATCTGTGGAATAATAAATACGATTGTATTCCTTTGACTCGTAAACTTTGTTATAGAATTCCTGCCAGAAGTCATGTACGCAGGACTCGAACACACAAACTTTTTGCTACTTCAATATACCGTACAAATTCTGGTGAGAGATCACCACTATACAGAATGACGCAGAAATATTGACATTTTTTCCACTCGAGTGGGCTCTTTCAAGAAGCTGGTCATGAATTATCTTAGGAATAATATTGCTATATTACACTAAGCCTTTAGAATAATTAGAATTTAGATAGATGGTATGGTACTAATATATTCTTTATTTATATTTTATACATGTAACTTTATATTTTATTCTACATTTATATATTTTTATACATGTAAGTATATTAATTAATAATAATAACTATGTGGTTGACGTAGTGGGTAACACGTATATTATTACTGTTTTTTATCCAAGCACTGCGTGCTACTGTTTGTTGATCCGAATAAATAAAAATAAAAATCATTCCCAGTGGTTCGGACGTCCGCCTCTTAATCGGGGGTTCGATCCCGGGCACTAACTTTTCGGAGTTACGTGCATTTTAAGTAATTAAATATCACTTGCTTTAACGGTGAAGGAAAACATCGTGAGGAAACCTGCATGCCAGAGAGTTTTCCATAATGTTCTCAAAGGTGTGTGAAGTCTGTTGTCAATCCGCACTTGGCCAGCGTGGTAGAGTGGTCAAAACCCTTCTGAGTTCTGACTCTGAGACCCATGTAGTGAGCCGGCGATGAGTTAATCATGATGATAAATCTGTCTAGTTTTAACAGTGACTTAAGTCTATGCAAAGGCAAAGCACGCTCTATAGATTTCAGTGTCGTGTGCTGTGATCCTACTTTAATGAACAAAAACGTATGTCACCCTACATGACAACAATATGAGCCCGTTTAATTATCTGTGACCGATGTACTTGAGGTTATTTAGTGTCACATTCAGGCCCTGATGATGGATAATCTGTGCCTCTATGAATATGAATGGCTAATGATTTCGATCACCGAGTTTCGTTATAATGACTTTTATATGAGTTTAGATCAATTTGTTTGAAGGCGAATCTAAAATAGAGTGATTTTCGCAAATATACGTATCTAATTTATTAAATTATCAAATTCTTAAATTAAATAAATAAATTTTCAAAATCTTTTCTTAGCGGTTGTCTACGTCATACCTATTACCTAATAGCTATTTGTATGCCTCTGCTCGATCCGTCTCGTGAGCTTTGCGTTGATAGATCAGTCAGTCAGTGTGTCAGTCAGTAATAATCGGAGGTCGGGAGCTCGATCCTGGGCAAGCACCTTTAACTTTTCGGAGTCATTCTGCGTTTTAAGTAATTAAATATCACTTGCTTTAACGGTGAAAGAAAACATCGTGAGGAAACCTGCATGCCTGAGAGTTCTCTATAATGTTCTCAAAGGTGTGTGAAGTCTGCCAAACGACACTTGGCCAGCGAGGTAGAGTAAGATCAAAATCCTTCTCGTTCTACGGAAACCCGTTCTTTGTAGTGAGCCGGCGATGGGTTTATCATGATGATGATGATGATGATGATGATGACGTGGAAATACGAAATGTAAAATAGATTGTCCCTTCGATTTGTTGTTTCTGTGTCAGTGTCATAAATTTTTTCGCTGTTTTTTTCACATTAGATATTAGATACAATGGGGCTGTTTCTCTTACGTATATAACGTTTACACAACCTCTAAACCAAAGTAAATTAACAGGTCTAGGTAAATCTAGTGCCTTCTCTGCGGGCAAAATTATGAAAGGGATAGCAATAGATTTAGCCGTAGGTATCATTTTAGTGTAGGTAAGTAGTTTAGACTTTAGAGATTGTGTACAACGGAATTAGCCTCAATTACGGAATTTTATTATTTTCATGGTTCGGTACCTTAGTACCTACTTTGAATTTATGTGGGCACTAAGGACTAGTAGGCAATTTATTTACGTGTTAAAGTGAAATAAACGGAACACATAATTAAGACAAGAAACATCCATTAAATTCGCAAACATTTCAAATTCTTTATGGCTCTTTATGAAAATCGCTCGACCGAAACTTTATATGAAACAAACAGTGAATCACCTAACTACATAATGATGTATTTTAGGGTTCCGTACTCAAAAGGTAAAGAGGAACCCTTATAGGATCACTTTGGTATCTGTCTGTCAAGAAACCTATAGATACTTGGGGTACTTCCCGTTGACCTAGAATCATGAAATTTGGTAGATAGGTAGGTCTTATGACACATTGTAAAGGGAAAATCCGAAAACCGTGAATTTGTGTAGCCATCATAAAAAAATGTGATGTGAAGAAAATGTGTTCATGAACAAATTATGTAGTATTTTCAACTTTTAAATTAATTCAAACCTGTAGGTACATTCTAAAACAGATTTTTTTAATATTTATGCATTATAATTTTTGATTGATCGTACAAAATGTCGAACAAATACGAATGCAGTACGGAACCATCGGTGCGCGAGCCTGACTCGCACTTAGCCGGTTTTTTTGCCACTCCTTTGTTATGGCAGGTAGACATTAAAATTTAGGCCACCAATGCTAATTTTCACAGTAAAACTCTGGAAACTGGTAAAACTTTAAAAATAAAGTTTAAATTTCGAACTGAACGTCTTTATCCAACAGTCAACACATCATGTCGCCTCAAATAAATATATTTAATGGAACTACCTTTTAGCGCCTCTGAACCCTTTTAAAATCCATCAACAACTTTATCCACACACACAACTTTCATCTTAATTGCTACGACATAAAGCTCTTTTTATGTTAATCTAACAGCAAATAAATCTTGGTTTCTCAGTCATCTGTCATCAACGGGTGTCACATTATGGGTCTTTTAAGGTGCACAATGAATTCCGGTACCTTTTTAATCAACTGATCTATTCTTTTGTGTTTAAGACAAGATCGTGAACATCAAAAAGAACCTTTTCCATGGCTACTTTTATTCGAAAGTGCTTTTCTTAAATGCTTTTAAGATACGCAGTGTATGCCTTCAATCTAAATGCTTTTAGAAATTTAGATACTTAAATACCGGTTAATATTGTATTTTTTTGGAAACTCCAAAGTTATTTGTAGACATTCTATCAATAACGTTGTGAACACTAAAGATCCTTCACGAGGTGTAAATTGACAACCAAATAGAATATAATTGATGGTTATTAATACAGAAATGACGTCTGCGTCTATTTTTACACCATTTTACCGTTTTGAAGACCAAGCTTCGCCGCAGTCGGGTAAAAAAAAACCTGGATCTGGATTTAGAGCACTTTTCTTACCGTCGCGCTACCTAGAAGATGCCTATTCACTCTCGACTTGAAGGTACCCATATTATTGGAGGGGAAAACTGATGCTGGAAGGGTGTTCCAGGTCTTAGCGGTTCGGATAAGAAATGAGGAGGCAAATCGCATCGTACGTATCGTATTGACGACCTCCCTGGCGCAGTGGTGAGCGCTGTGGTCTTAATAGTGGGAGGTCCCGGGTTCGATTCCTGGCAGGGGTTTGGAATTTTATAATTTCTAAATTTCTGGTCTGGTCTGGTGGGAGGCTTCGGCCGTGGCTAGTTACCACCCTACCGGCAAAACCGTGCCGCCAAGTGATTTAGCGTTCCGGTACGATGCCGTGTAGAAACCAAAGGGGTATGGGTTTAATAAAAAACTGCCATACCCCTTCCAGGTTAGCCCGCTATCATCTTAGACTGCATCATCACTTACCACCAGGTGAGATTGCAGTCAAGGGCTAACTTGTATCTGGAAAAAAAAAAAAAGTTCCTAATTCCTATCCGTGGAATTTCGACTACGTGCGGGTGAAGACCTCGGCGAAGCCTTGAGGTACGATAGTAGAAGGGTGAAGGAGGGACCAGGTTGAAAATTTCTTCGGCACAATCTTCGATTTATTTTTTATTTTTTATTCGTCATAGGCGCACGCTAGACCACGATCACACCTGATGGGAAGTGATGATGTCCCCTAAGATGGGACGCGTTTGCCTAGAAGGTGCCTAGTATTCACTCTGAATGGACAGACGGACGGACCAACAGCGAGGCTTATAGTAATAGGATCCCGTTGGCTTGGCACCAGCGATATGATATGCTTGGCACCCTTCGGGTACGGAACCCTAAAAATACAACAAAATCATATTTAAATTAAATAATACCTATTTAAATTAAATAATTAATATCTGGGTACCTACATATCCCAAAATACCAATAAAAGTGTCTAATTAATCTGTATAAAGTCAGAATATACCTACCTATCTAAATTAATTTATATAAAGCCTCCCGCGCCCCGTCGAAACCAATGTCCAACCAATAAAGCTAAGAACCGAATGGCTTCAATAAAATTAGTAGGATCCTATAACTCAATGATAAGCCCACTGCTAATAGAGAGCCCATTAAAATCACCTTTCAGCTTATATGAAGAGCAATAAATGAATAAAAACAATTACCGCCGGTGGGTGCTAACCTTTATTTGCGGCTGGGATGACTTTCAAATATAGGCTGACAAACAACTACCACTCTTAAAATGAAGGCGAAATGGTTTACATTCAAATAAAAGAATATTTTCCCAGTAACATTGTAACGTGGATAAGGGAAGATGCTTGGCGATGAAGATAAAGCGGACGCGCAAGCGGGCAGCTGATTCTTCATAGACTTCATGCTTATACAGGGTGTAACTAGAACGCTGGCAAAAACGAAGACAGGCTAGTACCTACTGATGATTACTGGTTATGATACCACAAAAAAAACGCGAAAAAAATATGTAAATAATATAATATAATATATATATATAATAATCTTTTAATTTTGTAAATGTTTGCAACGATATACCTATTACAAATAAAACATCTGACTGACGCTAGAGGTCAACGAACGTTGCGTAAGTAGACCACTCAGAGTCAATGCCGCGTCGTAGGCGGTAGGTAGGTTATTTTTAGGCATAATAGGTTTTGATTTATCGTGCAAAATACGATTGTAGAACCCTCAGTGCGCAAGTCTAACTCGCACTTGGCCGGTTTTTTTAAACCTCTATTGTTATAACTTAGCATACACTTATTATAATAGAACAATATCAGCATGTTCTTTCAAAGTTTCCGCTCCCGCTTCCGCTTATCCAACGTGCCAATACCCGTCGGTCGGCGAGATAAAAGCGGTCGGCGCGTTTGAGATGCGTATTGCCGCGCAATTAGGCCGCAGTAATGAGAGGAGCGACACAGGCTGCGCTAATCGCCTCTCAGCCGCGCTTTGTGCCGGAATGTAAATATGAAAAGCGCTTTTTGATTCGGTTTCAAATTAAAAACGAGTGGAGTTATTGTTAAGTGATCCTCACGATTCCCATCTTGTTCTTTTTTTGAAAGGTTTACTTTTAAATGCTATCTCACCCGATATGGTAACTAACTATTACTTACCTACTACTAAAAGAATACCAGAAATGGATTTAAAGTCAGACAAAAGCAGGGCATTATAAGCTATTTTTGGATTAGTTATTTGAATGTCCTCTCTTGTTAAACTTGCGCGCAGACAATGATCACACGCGAATAGGCTTATCGAGAGGTTTACTCTTTATAATAACCTGACTGCAATATTAACTTGATTATGGCACAATAATTACTATTACCTTTTATAATAAAATCCCGCAAACTATTTTGGACTTACCTTTGCAAAAGTTTAAAAAATCTATTAAAAATATGCTCCTGAAAAAAGCATATTATACAATTGAAGATTATCTAAATGATAAAAGAGCGTGGATTTGACCTGCAGCTCGTTCCAGCAACGCACAAGACTGCAAATACTATTTAATACATGGCATAATCTTGTACCTATATCAAATACCATTTGAAAAGAGCAACCGCCGAGTTTCTTGCTGGTTCTTCTCGGCAGGAAAGGCATTCCGAACCAGTGGTAGATGCATCCAACTATTCGTAAGCACTTGTAAAAGTTTATACGAATAAAAAAGATTTTCATTTCATTTTCATTTCATTTCATTTCATTTCATTTATTACAACCACTCAATCAAAATGGCGACCTAAACACAAAAAGGAACGAGACTAGCTTTAAAAATCATCAACCACCCGTATTTATACAATCGATTCAAGATGTCGACGCAACAGATCTGCTCATATTTTTAACCGACGTCCAAAATGGAGGTGGTCCTCAATTAGGCCCGTTTTTTTTCGACTTTTTTTAATGTTCTTAATTAAGAAACTCCAAGCATAGCCCGCGTCAAGTATAGTCTGTATAACCCAATTCCGTATTGTAATAAAAATATTATGGCTTTCAAAAGTTTCAGGAAACAATATAGGTAAGCTGTTAAAATAGGTATCTCAAGGTAAAGTGTAGTAGGTATGGGTCTATGGGACCACCGCGAAGCCATTGTGATCGTGATGGGATACGAGCATTAAGATGATAGTCCCGTACCGTGGGTACAGTCGGACACGACAGTCCTTCATCTAAAACCTTTACCTACTTTATATGGTTCCGTACCTCAAAAGGAAAAAAGGAACCCTAATAGGATCACTTTGTTGTCTGTCTGTCTGTCCGTCTGTCCGTCGTGTCTGTCAAGAAAACCTATAGGTTACTTCACATAGACCTATAGAAACATGAAATTTGGTAGGTAGGCCTTATATCACAGGTAAAGGAATAAGTCCGAAAACTGAGAATTTGTGTTTAGGTTCATCACAAAAAAAAATTAAAATGTGTTCATGAATTTATAATTTTAACAATTTTTGTATGTATGTTTATGTTAGTTTGTACTCGTAGTTTAGTTAGTGTAATTGGCTTTATGGCCGTTCTAATTAAATAATAAATAAATAAATAATAATAATAATAATAATAATGAACCAATAATTAGTTTTTTCAATTTCCAAAGTAAGATTACTAATATACCAAGTGGGGTATCATGATATGAAAGGGCTTTACCTATTGTAGGTACATTCAAAAACAGATTTTTTTAGTGCAGTTTTTGATTTATCATGCAAAATGTCGAAAAAATACGACTGTAGTACGGAACCCCTCCACAGGGACCCACTCACGAAGGTCCCCCACCGCACGTCTGAGGCGCACCAACGATATGCGCCTCCCCTAGGGAAGAATTTGAATTGCGGCGATGGACATAGGATGCTTTATATCCCAGAAAATCAAAGAGTTTCCACTGGATTTTTAAAAACCTAACTCTACGCTGAAGAAGTCGTGAGCATCTTCCAGAAGGTAAACTATAAGTGGAAAAACTTTCTAGATTTTAATCGACAATATCACCTTGTACGCGACATCGGCCGTCGCCTAAGGGAAAGAGGTTGCGATCCGTGCTCTGGGACCTACCTGGTCTAAAGATTGTCCATCGCCATTCAGCGTGGCAATGGTGCCAGCTTGATGGGCACCTTTGTCCCAGGGGCAACCAGGGGCGGACTTTTTGACGGCGTGGTTATAGTTAGTAAGGTTTATTTAAATGTTATATAGAAGCAGGCGTTACTTTGCGGAAGTCCATGATATACAATGAACCAAAAGCTTAATTCGCTATAATCCGCTGAAACAGGTCGAATCTGTATGGTGCAACATGCAGCATGCGAAATGCACCGCCCGCGCTCCCACTGCTAAACATGCAGTGGGAGGGCGGGCGGTGCATTTCGAGCTGTTTCAGCGGTTTATAGCGAACTAGCTTATGCTCGCGACTTCGTCCGCGTGGACTACAAAATTTCAAAACCCTATTTCACCCCCTTAGGAGTTGAATTTTCAAAAATCCTTTCTTAGCGGATTCCTACGTCATAATAGCTATCTGCATGCCGAATTTCAGCCCGATCCGTCCAGTAGTTTGAGCTGTGCGTTGATAGATCAGTCAGTCAGTCAGTCAGTCATTCAGTCAGTCAGTCAGTCAGTCACCTTTTCCTTTTATATATATAGATAGGTTAAGCTTTTGGTTCATTGTAAATTTATTTAAGTTTGTATGTTATTGATTTTAATTTTGGAACAAAAAATAATTAAGTATTTCAATAAAAAAATCAATAAGTAGTTGTTTAAATTAAAATATGTAGTCTACATTTAGGAAACTTTGTACCTACCTACTTACTACTTTTTGTGCGGCCGAGTGTACCAAATATTTCCAGCGGAGCGGAGGCTTTCATTAAGACTGCGAGTGGTTTCAGTGTGAGAAAACTGTGGGTGGTAAGTACGTACATTTGGAGCTCGGCCTGGGGCTCGGGGCAGGGTTAGGCGCCGTTACATTTTATGTGCTTCAGGTTTACCTATAGTACGCGACAGATCGAGATGCCAATCGGCGTGGGGACGCCCCACACGCCTGCACGTCACCCGTGCTATCCCGCACCGGGTTAGCGCGGGCGCTGTGCGGGGTGTCCCCACCCTGATTGCCATCTCGACCTGTCGCGTACTATTCCTATTTTAAAATGGTCCTGCAGTAGTAAAGCAGTGTCAGCGTCCTATTCGGGAGATCGAGGGTTCGATTCCGGGCCTGAGACGTGTCACGTCACAATATGGCGGAAAATCGTTCCTATTTAGTTTGGACGCACCTACCTGAAAGCAACAAAATACAGTACGAAATATGCTGAATTATTTTGATTGAAATTTTAACAAACTTAGCCAGATTTCAATCAAAATATATATTTACCAACTTACCAACTTACAGATTTCCATTATCTTTATTGCGAATTTGGGTTAGTTTCGTTAGCCAATAGGGTATAGACGTTGGGGTCTAGACTGGCGCATCGGAAAGGACAGCGTTATAGTAGTCCGTGGCGTGTGGACTGTGGAAGTCCCTATTAACAATACGACAACAGAGGCAACAGACGGAAACGTTTAAGTGCGGAAACCAGCCCAGAGCGAAGAAGAAGAAATGAAATGAAATGATTTATTTGTTCTACACAGGTCTTTTTAAAAATTGTGCCCGGGACCCTGAAGAAAGTTTGCAAAACCTGTATCTCAGGCTCCCCGCTCTCCCTCCTCCGTCATTCACAAATAAACACACAAGAAGAAGTCCCTACAAGAGACCTATGTCCAGCAGTGGACTCTATTAGTTGATAATGATGATATGTAAAAATATTCTACTGTACTTTTCATATCAATTTCCTCTGAAATGGTGTTCCCAAACCCGTTCCTTTATTCCTTGAGCACCTACCGGCGTACTAATTGTATGAATGGTGTGTTTATGGTCCGAACATGGTCGTGGACCACACAGCCTCCCGTCACTAGCCTATGATGGATGTTTTATTAACACTATCATAACCCACATACCGACGTACACACACAAAGATATCCATACTCAGTGGCGTGCAGGTCATAGAGGCATAAATGCACTGCTTACCCCAGTTGTAATAGCTCAATGCAAATTTTACATTATGACCTGCCAGTAAACAGGTTCCCCTAACTAATGCCTACCCTGGCTTCAAACCCTGTGCACGCCACTGTCCATACTAATATTAATGCGTAAGTGTGTCTGTCTGTCTGTTTTAACGGCCCAACAGTTTGATGAAAATTGATACAAAGTTAGCTTGCTACTTTTATCCCGGAAAATCAAAGAGATCCCACGGGATTTGTAGAAAAACCTACATTCTCTATAATCACTCTATTATTAGTAAACCGCATTAAAATCCGTTGCGTACTTTATAAAATCTATGCGTTCATACTTTTTATTTTTTATTTTATTCATTATAGGCAAACGCTTGACCGCAATCACAACTGATGGAAAGTGATGATGCGGCCTAAGATGGGACGCGTTTACCTAGAAGATGCTTATTCACTCATACATATACATATTACATACATACGGTCAGCGGGAAGCGACTTTTTTTTTATAGGTATCTACTAAATAGGTACCTACCTACTTACCTAATATGTAGAGATATCTGCATGCCTAACTTCAGTCTGATCCGTCCAGTAGTTTGAGCTGTGCATTGATAGATCACGATCAGTCAGTAAGTCAGTCAGCTTTTCCTTTTATACATTTAGATTAGACTAGCTGATGCCCGCGACTTAGATTCTTGAAAATCCCGCGGAAACTGTCTGATTTTCCGGGATAAAAGTTATCCTATGTCACTCTCTGATTTGGTAACTATACCCATGCGAAAAATCCACTCCGTCGTGACGTGATTGAAGGATAAACACAACAAACTAATAAACCAACAAACAAACACACTTTCGCATTTATAATAGGTATGCAGTGATTAAAAATTGTTACAAATACTTATATAGTTCTCATTCCAACTAGATATAATGGGTATCTGCAGGTAATAACACGAGCTACTTATGCATAATTTAGAGCAAAATTCCATTATCCATTATGGAAACAAATTACCCTGTACGAATTGATATTTCAAAACGGTTAATGGCTGATAACATAATAGCCTAATGTAGGTATACGTACCTATGGTTTAATAACTTAATATTACCCACCATTCTGATATATTATATATTTATAATTTTTTAAAATTTTTATATATTTATAAAAATTTATAATTTTGCTTTTTAAAATTTATAATTTTAACAATTTTTGTATGTATGTTTATGTTAGTTTGTACTCGTAGTTTAATTAGTGTAATTGGCTTTATGGCCGTTCTAATTAAATAATGAATAAATAAATAATAATAATTATTATTATTATTATTATTTAGGTACGTAGATTACTATGTACCTAGACATAATGTATCCACCTAATATAAGTACATACCTACCTATATTAATTTACAATCTACAAACTACATCAACTTTTAGAAGGAGACTAGCTTATGCTCGCGACTTCGTCCGCGTGGACTACACAAATTTCAAACCCATATTTCACCTCCTTAGGGGTTGAATTTTCAAAAATGCTTTCTTAGCGGATGCCTACGTCATAATTAGCTATCTGCATGCAAAACAGCCCGATCCGTCCAGTAGTTTGAGCTGCGCTTTGATAGATCAGTCAGTCAGGCAGCCAGTCAGTCACTCAGTCACCTTTTCCTTTTATATACTTATTTAGATAGCAGATTTGTAGAACATTGACTCTGTCGTTGAGACCGACAAAACGTCATATAGGTATGAGTGACAGAGACAATGCTCTACAAAGCCGACATATTGTCATTCTAAAGGCCGATGTACCTATACATTTCTAGCTGCTGACAGTCCGCAGCAGCTAGAAATGTCTACCTAACCTACCTTTACCTATCTACCTATCAAAGTGTATCGTATCTAAGTACCTACCTACTAGGTAGGTACCTACGTAAAATTGTATACTCATCAGTCATCATGATCAACCCATCGCCGGCTCACTACAAAGCACGGGTCTCCTCTCAGAGTGAGAAGGGTTTTGGCCGCACTTTGCCACCGTGGTAGACACCACGCTGGCAAAGTGCGGATTGGCAGACTTCGCACACATTTGAGAACATTATGGAGAGCTACAGGTTTCCTCACGATGTTTTCCTTCACCGTTAAAAAGCGAGTGATATTTAATTACTTACTTTGACAGCTAGACATCAAAATGCGTATTAAAATGCGGGATTTATATTAAGGCCTAGGGTTACAATTAAGGCCTAGGGCCTTATTCGGTACCGTGCCAGATAAAATATACTTAAAGTTCCATAATTCGTTCCATTATTCAAAATGATGAAAATGAAAGCAATAATTATCTAATATAATGGCTAAGGTATTATAACTACTTATTAGTTTATATAAAATGTCAATATAAAACCTAATAACTTGCCTTGTTATTACGAAAATTTTATAGTGCGCCGCGGAAAACCCGACTTCCACAAAGAAGGCGTCGCAACAAGCTCAGGGAATAGGCGCAGGGCGCCTGAGCAGTTCGTACCTAATCATAGGGCCGTAGTATGTATGTGCGTGAAGAATCTTTTATGTTACATTTATTTAACCGGGTTTTCGGGAGAGTAGGCCTTTTTCGAGCATAGGCCTTATTTGTATCAAGAACCTTACTTAAAACGCACATAATTCCGAAAAGTTAGAGGTAAACCCCCGACCTTGAGGAGGCGGACGTCCTAACCACTAGGCTATCGCGGCTTCCAAAATCATTAATATAGATAATTTTGCTCATTCTTTTGACATCAACATCACTTAATTCATCTTAACAGAGTATAAATCAGGCGCAGTACATTTGCATCGGTTAGCACGCACCACTGGCTCCCACCAACTAATTAGTAATTAGTTGAACTAAAATACATGTCCCCTAATATGCTGCAGAGTAGAGTTCCCATCTGTAAATTCTATTAACTAGGACAACGGGCTTGAAAGCCCCAAACTTTCGAGCGTAAAAACCGGACACTGTCAATTTTTTTTCATCCTAAAAATAGAATCTCAAAGATTTACATACAAATCTTATTTACTTCATCATCATCATCATGATCAACCCATCGCCGGCTAACTACAGAGCACGGGTCTCCTCTCAGAGTGAGAAGGGTTTTGGCCATAGTCTACCACGGCCATGTGCGGATTGGTAAACTTCACACACCTTTGAGAACATTATGAAGGCATGCAAGTTTCCTCACGATGTTTTCCTTCACCGTTAAAGCGAGAGATATTTAATTACCTAATTAAAACGCATAAATAACTCCGAAAGCTAGAGGTGCATGCCCGGGATCGAACCCCCGACATCCGATTAGAAGGTGGACGCCCTAACCACTAGGCTATCACAGCTAATTTACTTAACAGATAAGTATTTATTTCAAGTATGTGTCTAAAAAATTTCATTGAGTATGATTGGTTAATTTTTAAATCAAAAACAAATTAATTTGTATGGGAAGCGGACTAGCGGACACCACAAGTCGGCTAAAATCTTGTATATGAATAAAAAAAATTAAAACTATAAAACCCTCAAATCCTCCACGTTCCCTGGCACGGCAGGCACGGAACCCTCCAAACTAGGACAAATCCTGGGAAACCAGGAAGGATGGTAACCCTACTTCTGAAGAAGAGCGGGCATAACATATCAAAGCTTGAAAACCTTGTAATGGCGAATTAATTATTATTTATACGACGTCCCAATATTGTAGAGTTTGGGACCACTAATTGATGATTTAGGGTTCCTCTGAAAGCTTTTGATGTAAAAATATTGATTGAATAGATGTATCTACCGTTTGACTGGGTTCGGAGTTCGGACGTGCGGGTCGCGAGAATGTTTTTAGGGTGCCTTTGAATCGTCAAAATACACTACATAATTTACCTCTGGTTCGGAATGCCGAATACCGAAAGACCCGACAAGGGAGTCAAAATCTACTTATATGGTAGTTAGGTATGGTACGCGACAATTTGAAATGGCAATTGGGGTATGAGGCGGGGGGACGCTCCGCACACCCGCACGTCACCCGCGCTCGCCCGCACCCTTACTACATATTTTAAACGTACCTAATCGTTAGGTCCACATTTTTTGCAACGATTTTTAAATTTAAACATGAGACAAAGTATGTAGATATTAATAGAAGGTATTAATTACACGGAATAGCGTAGCTACGCGACGAAGTGCTGTAAATGGCGTTCGTCGTAAATCAGCGCTCACGCTTCGTCGCATCCGAGATGGGCGATGTTACTTGCGCTAAATGCTGCGCCATTATTAAGCATAGGCAGAGCTTTCCATAGCTATTTATCAATATGTAGGCACTAGACTAGAAGTAACGCAAGAATTTGAATTTTATAACCTATACTGCCCTCTGTTGACGATTAGCTAAGCAGTTCCTAAATGGGTTCTTATCAAGGATTAAAAACCCTGACGTAAATTTTTACATTGCCATCTAGTAGGCACTAGTGTTACTATAACGTAAAACAAACGTCAAAATTGATTATTGTTCGGCAAAATTCAAAAGCTTTGAGAACATAGCTAGAAAGCATTGAAAAGGATGACTATGCAAATAGTCGGATAGCTAACAATCATTTACTGACACTGACATTTTTTTGACATTAAAAAAATACAAAAATAGTCATAATTTGCCGCTGTCAAGGCGGGAATGTGGAAATCTCGTTTGTTGATTCCAAGTGATTGTACCTGATTTATTCTCGGGCTTATAAATTAATTTCGCCGAACAGAATGCCGCCGAGTAGCCTTCGAGTCGTGTACGCGTTCGCCAGGGAGATGCATCCAAAAACTACGGACGTGTTCATTCAATACGGCACAGCCGGATTCCGTACCAAGTAAGTGCAGTGCATTTTCGATTTGGAGTCAATAAAGGGTTTTCCCAATACCTTAAAGACCCTGAATGTTAAAAGTTACGAAATTAGATAGTAAGACACTTAACTTTCAAGTCTTAAGTTGTCACGTAAGCAAATTGACGAAGGATGCATTTGTCCTTTTATGTACGTACTATTTTGTCGCGAAACATGAGTCATTTAATAGTAAGTGTAGGACAATTGGTAACGGGAAGTCGTCGAGATTATGGTTAATGACTCCCTGTTTAAACAACAAGTGTGCCACACATCTATTCAAGCTTTTTTTTCCAATAAGCAAAAAGTGTATCAACAGTCGTGTAATATGGTCGTAAAAAGACCTTGTTAGCATAATTACGAATGCAAGTCTGACATTGGAATTAATTGTGGAATGTTGATATTAACTTGCACTAATAATTTGACATGAACTGGCAATGCAATTTATAATTAGGTAATGGGTTTTGAAAGTGTATAATTATTACTGTACCTATTTATGCAATAAATAAATATTTTAGTTTAGTTGGATATATAGGTATTTATTTAATTAAAAACTTTCTTTTTGTATATTACAAACATGATATCTTATAAGTTATGACACAAAATCTATATTGTTAGGCTAGATTATGACAGTAGATGTCTGAAATTCTATTTAGGCTGAATACCAGCTTCTAGCTTATGCCCGCGACTTCGTCCGCGTGGACTACACAAATTTCGAACCCCTATTTGATCCCCTTAGGGGTTGAATTTTTAAAAATCCTATCGTAGTGGAATGTCAATGTCATAATAGCTATCTGCATGCCATATTTCAGCTCAAGTCGTCCTATAGTTTAGGCTGTGCATTGATAGATCAGTCAGTCAGCTTTTCCTTTTAAATATTATAATACTTAGCATAGACTTATAGATAACTGGTATTCAAGCCCCAGAATAGCTTGGACAATAGTTACTATGCATACAATTGCAGTTAACATTCCAAAAAGCTTCCAAAATATATTTTGGCGGTTGGCCAAGCACTTCGCCGTTACAGAAATGATATAGGTTCTTTATCAGGAACACTAATTTATTGCTTGTATCCATCGATATCGAAAAAGCTGTGATAGCCTAGTGGTTAGGACGTCCGCCTTCTAAACGGAGGTCAGGGGTTCGATCCCGGGCATGCGCCTCTAACTTTAAGAGTTATTTATGAGTTTTAATAAATTAAATATCACTTGCTTTAACGGTGAAGGAATACATCGTGAGGAAACCTGCATGCCTCAGAGCTCTACCTAATGTTCTTAAAGGTGTGTGAAGTCTATCAATCCGCACATGGTCAGCGTGGTAGGCTATGGCCAAAACCCTTCTCACTCTGAGAGGAGACCCGTGCTCTGTAATGAGCCGGTGATGGGTTGATCATGATGATGATCCATCATTATAAATGACAAGATATGGTCAAGCGAACAAAAATTTTCACGTTTTTGGAACCAAATAAATCAGCACCACCTCTTGGATACTAATGAATAATTCGTTTAAAATCCAGACGTCACTGAGGTTGCATTGGTGCTAAAGCACCACTGAGTCGGTGCCATTTTGTTTGTTCAATAGCCCTGTCCATTCCATACGAAGTTTGCTAGCTTTTCACGGCTTAACCGATTTTGACGAAATTTGTTCCCACAGGCATATTTAAAAAACCTAAATCCATGCAGATGAAGTCGCGGCTATCATCTAGTACATATATATTTCAATACTGTTTTTATTAAAAATAGCGAGCAAAAGAGCAGGCGGATCACCTGATGTTAAGTGATTACCGCCGCCCATGAACATTTGCAGCACCAGAGGAACCGCCGATGCGTTGCCGGCCTTTTAGGCATTTGTTGGTCCGCTCCTTGAATAACCCCATGTTGTAATCTAGTGGGAACACCGCCGATGGGAGTTGGTTCCACAGTTGGCATGTGTGTGGAAAGAAGGATCTATGCGTTGATAGATCAGTAAGTCAGTCACCTTTTCCTTATAGAAGATTGTACCATGCTGACGGAGTCGCAGGCAAAAAGCTAGTTAGTTATAAAGTAAACATGTACTTAATTACTAATTTTGTAATCACCTAATCCACTTTTACTATCTACAAGGCAAATATAATTATATAGGTTGTTGCGATTATCAGCTTGATAACAAAAACTAAAGCAGTATTAAGATTCTGAGAACCTACATGAGTCATTGCACTTGATGATATAATCAATAATTCAACTGTTGAAGAGATTAGAGACGTAACCCTGGCCTCGAGTTTCCCAGTGCGTTTCATGCACATGCACAGTACGATTCAAACTTAAATGCGCCCCAAGTTTACGCACGACGTTGCGCAGAACACACATTTTGGGTGTCTGGGGAAGCGGGGAGGGTAACTGCGCACGTGTCGCAACTTCACGCAGACGCATTTAAGTTTAAGGTCAGAAAAGCAGGTTAAATTTAACTAATGTTATAAGTTATTAAAATGTTCCCTCATATAAAGCTTGCACGTAGATATAGATCACAACGCGTAGAGGCTTATCGAGAGTTTTAATCTTTATAATAACCTAACTGCAATATTAACTTGATTAGGGCACAATTGCTATTGCAACCACATAATGAAAATAGCGACCTAAACACAAAAAGTATTTAATAGTCGTCGAGTCTCGAGTCGGAACGAGACTGTCTTAAAAACTTTGTTTGTGTGTTGTTTCGGATTGACTATGCTGCGTAGGCCCTACTGGCCGCTACAGCGTCACCGGGGGGGTTGGCGAGCGCGAAGCTCCGCCTGGGGGTGAGCCCTAGGGCTCGAAGAAATAATTTGAGAGGTCGGGGGGCAACGTCCTCCTATGGGCGCCTCCTGTGAGGCTCGGACCACGGCTTAGGATGACGTTGGGATGGGTGGAGTTGTTGGACTACTGGTTAGTCCGTACGCCCCCGAGGCCGTGGCGTGAGTCCACGTCCGGGTGACGTTAGAAATCGGGGACCTCGTTTTCGCCGGCGAAGACGCTGTGATGAGGTTGAATTGTGTAGCCCTACGAGATAGGGTGCATTGTCGGTCATGATTTGATCGTCGGGGTCGTTAAGGACGTGCTTAGGGCGTCTTTTATCGGGGGGGGGGGGGGGGGGGGGGGGGGTCCTTAAAAACCTTCAAACACCGGTATTTATACAAATCGATTCAAGATGGCTTCCCCGCCACAGATCGCGTGACATCGGATGAGTCAAATATTGTCTAATTCATTAAACTAACTTCAATAAGCTAACATAAGTTTGAATCGTACTGTAGTTTGGTTCTTATTTAAATAGGTAGATACTAGCTGTTGCCCGCGTATATAAGTATTATTCTATTTACCTTCCAGAGCCAGCCTTTTGGAGCATGTGGTCTACCGCATGGGGCTGCTTGCGGTGCTACGCTCGCGTTGCAAAAATGGTCAGTATCTATACTAATATTATAAATGTCGCGAGCGTATCGCTTAAATTTATAGCGAGCACTTAAATTTAGAGTATTTAAATGTAAAAAACATGCTCCGTCCTTTTTTAGGAATATTAAAAAGAAAAGGATGCAGTATCTTCTCTAAATTTAGTTTAGAGAAAGACAACAGAATCAGCGCCATTGTACATTCGGTTTAAGTCTTCTTTTTTGTTGGGCTTGTCTGCGCAAAGGAATTTCGCCGATGCGACTTATAAAAGTGGTTAGTACATACGTTCGTTTGTTTGTATCCAGGTCGCACGATAGGCATCATGATAACAGCCTCCCACAACCTGGAGCCCGACAACGGAGTGAAGCTCATCGACCCTGACGGCGAGATGCTGGAGCAGAGTTGGGAGGAGATCGCCACCAGACTCGCCAATGTCAGGTAACAAGCAAAATATTATAATTTTTGGTAATTTCCAAAACCTTTCCATTAAATAGTCCAGAAATCTTGAATGCTTACAGAACAGAACCCACTTCAACTCTTGACAACTCGAAGTATGCCCTCGAATTTTGTAAGCTTCCAGGTTCGTCAGGTTTTAGTTAGTATCTGGAACCTTCAAATCAATATCCACAAATCGCTAGTCTCTATATATAAAAATGAATCGCTGAGTGTGTTGCTGATCACAAATCTCGAGAACAGCTGAACCAATTTCGCTAATTCTTTTTTCATAAAATATTATGACAAAAGAATTAGCGAAATTGGTTCCTTGAAGTACGGGGATGGTACTTACAGAGAGAAATTTTTTAAAAAATCCTGAAAAAGAATCGACTGTTAGGCGGTACGAAGTTCGCCGGGGCAGCTAGTTTTTCATAAAAATCTGGTAGCATTGGAAACTTCAAAAAATGTTGTTTAATTAAATTATGTGCATCAGAATCAGCCACAGTCTTAGCAAAAATGAATTTTTGTTTTTGTAGTGGTTTCAGACTTTATGAAGCCTACCAATGGCTATTTGAAGTTAAACACTTTAAATGATTGTCTGTTCACAGTGACAATGACTTAGAATCAACAACGGGCGAGATCATCAAGCAAGTCAACTCAGACATGCAGCTTAAAGCCAGCGTCTTCATTGGAATGGACACCAGGTATGTAACCAATACTAATAATATAAAAAATGTGTCTGTCTGCTTGTCTGCTAACTTTTCACGGCCCATCAATTGAATAGATTTTGACGATTTTTTTTAGATTAAAAAAAATTGGGTACACAGGATTAACAGACTAGTTTTGGTCGCGAAAAATCACAGGGTGGAAAAAAACATGTATGTAGATGAAGTCGTGGCATCATCTAGTTATTATAGAGAGAGAGCCCACGAGGGCCAGACCTTCGTTATTTTATAAACGCTGAAAGTTTCTTCTGCGTAGTGTCCCCAACTAGTGATGGTCCAGATCATTAAAAATGTATATCCACGGATACGGATCCGAATACGGATCATTTGGCGTCAAGACCCGCGGATACGGATACGGTCGGTGTGCGTAATCTTGAAACGTTAGTTGACGCCACTTTGACGCTTTGCGTGGCAGGACATGTTTCGACTTGCATTGCGCGGGTCTTTCTTTTGTTTTGTTTATAATTTAGTGTGACACTGAGTAGCAATAAAGTTTATGTTTGTTTGTTGTTTGTTGTGGAATTATTTAATAGTATTTTATTGCTAACTAATCACCTAAAAATATAATTTAATCTGAGTGCTAAAAAATTAATAAGGTAAAAGATCCGCCACAAAAGTAACGGTGAGATATGTTGTGGCCGGTGAGATATGTTGTGGCCGTAGGTAATAATTAAATTGGCAACGGTGAAAGATGTTTATTACAGAGCCGTCTTATGATCTACTCCCGCTTTTTTTTTTTAATACTTTATTTAGCCAAATATAATTCTACAATTTTACGCTTGACATCCTAAAACTCTGTTGAGTTTGTATGGATGGCTTATGGACTAACAATACCAATAAAGAAATCTTACATACCTACTATTGTTTTAATCTTGCTTCTTTACTTTCTTCTTCCACTTACTATCTTTTAACTACCTAACCTACATAATTTTGCATCACCTCTCTTTCAATTCGATGTGCAGGCAACCTACTTCGATATTGAGGAGTTGCATTTTTATGTTACAGCTAATATGAACATGCTACGTTTAAACTGACAATTCGTACATATTACAACGGATACGGATCTTTACTCTCCACGGATACGGATACGGATATCCGGATCATCACTATACCCAATACAGGGAGGAACGATCAGCGACTATGAAGTTTGGATCATGATATGATATAGCAAGACTTTTCTCAAACTTTATGCACTCTATCTATCTTTAAGGTACACAAGTCCACGCCTGGCGGCGGCGGCGGTCCACGGCGTAATAGCGTTAAAAGGAACGCCTAAAGAGTTCGGCATTGTCACCACGCCTATACTACACTTCTGCGTCAAGTGTCGAAACGACAACACGTATGGGACACCCACTGAAGAAGGTATGTTAATATATCCAAGTTGTTGTGGGCTCTTCTCAGACCTGCAGGGTTATGCTGTATCTCAGTGGCACACTAATTTCGTGAAAATTTCTAATAATTAAATGTCAAACTCAAATTTTCTATTCGCTAACGTCAGTTTTTAACCAAGATGACGTCATAGACAATGACTCTCGATCATAGCCATTAATGGGATGGAATAGAAACCGGAAACAGCTTTTTCACGTATGTTTTCGTATCGATAGTTTTTAAAACTCTATTCACTAAGCAAAAATGACAGTTTGTAATTGGAAACTTTATTAGGTGGCAACGATCGTTTTAACAACTAGTCGGGACCAGTGTTTTGCGACTCTCCACTATAATCCGTCCGTTTTATAGAGGTAATAATTTTTTAGCAATCTCAACGAATGTAGAGATGTTTTAATTTCGAAGGATTATTAATTTCAAAACGACTCAATTCAGCCCGTTTTTTGTTAATAAGTAATTGATAAAAATTATTAGTAAATAGGTACCTATTAAAAAAGTAATACTTAGGTACCTATTAGTAGTAAATAGGTAATAAATATGATAATTTAGTGTTGTGAGTTCAATTATTATTTATATTTTGTGGTTATGTTAATGTTGTAGATAATACCTAGGTATCTAATTAAAATATGGGTCGTGAAGTTTTGATGGGGCAAGACGAGGAGCAGCGCCAGCAAATTACAAAACGCGCTACAGATACACAGGCGCAGGCTGCGCGATATGACACAATGGAGCTGCCAGAGAAGAGTTCATTGTGAACTTTTGTCTGAGCAATTATTGGAAGAACTCAAGCCTTACCTCCAAGCCGTTCGACAGCTGTTCGCAATGAACTAAAAGTAAGTCTCATGTACTAGGTACTTAACTCTAGTCCTAGTCAAAACCATGTCATAGCTTAATAAATAGGTAAGTACTAAGTAGGTATTTATTTAATATACTTACTTATGATCTTTTGTAAGACAATGATTAGCTTTTGCTTCCAATTAAGTACCTATCACATTCATAACAACCAACAAAACAGAAAATTACTTACCTTTACCTACCTACTTAGAATAGGTACTTTTTGTTGTACCTATTCTACTCTGTTTACAACCTCTCACACTGCCAAGAGTCACTGGTCAAAATCTCTAATAGAAATAAGCGCTTCCCTGTCCACTTTTACTGTCTTTTTCTCTTTATTGTTACAACTTTCTGGGGTACAAAATCCATACTTCCATACTAATATTGATTAGATGATTGATTTTGATGAAATTTGGTACCTACAGAGTTAGCTTGCACATCCCGGGGAAGAACATAGGCTACTCTTTATCTCGGAACATCAAAGAGTTCCCACGGGATTAGTTAAAAACCTAAATCCACCATCTAGTAACAAATAAAAATAAAATTCTGCAATTTAGTATATTGAGGAGTTAGGAAAATATTGAAATTAATAATTTAACATGAAAATTTACTAATATTTGTTGTAGATCCTGGCAGCTCTGCATGTTTATGCAACGGGAACATACCAGCGCCCAATGGGGGCATCTATTTTAAATAAAATGTCCCAACCCACCTTTAGCCGAAGTCTGAGGTAACCGATGCACTCAAACCTCAATGCTTGGGAAGTACTCACTAAGTACTTAGTTTCCTGCATCCCAAAGGGAAAGGAAAATAGTTATGCAAAAGTAAGTTAATAACATGAAACTAATTAGCATATTATTATCTTCTATATATAAAAAGAAAAGCTGTCTGACTAACTGCTTAGCTGTATCATCGCACAGCTAAAGCTACTGGAAGCTACAGCTAAGAATGGAGCTTTATTAATGTCATTCTGCTATCGGTCTGTCTGTCAGTTTGTTTGTACGTATGTCACAGGTGTCCTTAGCTCGTGGCACATTATTCTATTACATCATCATGATCAACCCATCGCCGGCTCACTACAGAGCACGGGTCTCTTCTCAGAGTGAAAAGGGTTAGCCCATAGTCTACCACGCTGGCCATGTGCGGATATGGAGAACTCTCAGGCCTGCAGGTTTCCTCACGATGTTTTTCTTCACCGTTAAAGCAAGTGATATTTAATTGCTTAAAAAGCACATAACTCTGAAAGGTTTAGGTGTGTGCCCAGAATCGAATCCCCGACCTCCTGAGTAGGAGGCAGACGTCTTAACCACTAAGCTATCACATACTTCCAGTATGTACCTACTATAGCAGCTACTAGCTGACCCACCCCGGCTTCGCGCGAGTAGAATTTTAAAAATCAGCGAGGGGTGGAGTTTCCAAAAATCTGTGTACCTACATCATAAAAGGAACCTAACCCAGTGGTTTAGTGTGTCCTAGGACTTAGTCTTTTTTTATGTATCAGTTTATTATTATTGATAAAAATATCCATTATTCTATGGCACACCCTATGTACAGAAATTGTCATTATATAAATTAGCATGGAAGCTTTTTTCAGGTATATAATATATTGATTATTTCAGGGATGAAGATCAGAGTAACCAACATAGTTCAGCAAATGGTGAAGCAAAAGTGGTAATGCCACTCTCTGTGAGATACTCTCAGTGTCTCTATGTGATCAAATTGGAATCAAGGAGATCTTTTAAAGAAGCAGAGTAACCAACATAGTAGACTCTGCCATAGAAGGCCTAGTAGAAATTAATAATTCTTAACTGTATTTGATGTCTACTATCTTTGCTGTTTAAATTCAGTATATAATATACCGAAATTTCACATTCCTAACTTTTGTTTGGTTTTTGAGATAGACGCTGCCACTGCTAAAAAATTAATCCATAATATTATAAATGCGAATGTGTCTCTCTGTCTATCTGTTTGCTAGCTTTTCACGGCCCATCTGCTCAATCGATTTTAACGTAATTTGGTACAGAGATAGCTTACATCCCTGGGAAGGACATAGGCTACTTTATACCCTGGAAAATCAGAGTTCCCACAGGATTTTTATAATATATTTGTAGTCTACTCAGTGAGTTCTAGACAATGATACCACACATGGAAAAATTCCATGCCGCTTTTTCATATGTGTAAACCCCTGGTAAATAATTTAATTGAATTTCAAATTCAATATTCGATTTAGTTAATGTTCAACACCAAATACCAAAATTTCAGGTTTGTAATATGCGGACGGACAAACGGACGTACAGACAGTAGAATGACATCAATAGAGCTCCGTTTTTATCTTTTGAGTACTGAACCCTAAAAATAAATTTTTATTGTACAAAAACAAATTTGACATTTCTTGAATACAACCCTATTATTAAGGAGTGATTTTTTATTCAAAAAGCAAGAAATAAACAATTAAATTTTATTGTTAAAAAAAAATATAGTAACAATCATAACAATAATTAATATTCTAACTTTGATAATTTACAGTTATAAATTTTGACATAGGTAACAGTATTTAATAAGTCATAAGTATGTAATAGGATAATGTAATATATAACCTTATGGTATAATAAAAGGCACCACCCGTACCAGTCAAACAAGGAGTAAATTGTGACCTTAAGCCCCAGGTTCGATTCTTAAGCAAATGCGGATTGCTTTAACTGAAATCCCAGGTTTGATTTCTAAACAAATGCCGATTGAATTCCAAATCTAAAGTCTACACGCATTGTCTTTGATTTGGGATAGGTACCCCCATCAGCCACTCGTTCAGCTTCAGTATGCTGCTCTAGACTAGAGCTGCAGTTTGCTTGCAGTTAGCAATTCTATTGAGAGCCGCCGCATGCCGCTCCTCGATGGCTAGCCGCCATGTCTCCAACTGGTATGCTCAGTTGGGCATGGTTCACATCCTGCTGAACTGAAATGAAAATGGTGAACTTTACGTAACATGAGATTTTGCAATCGCAAAAGTAAAAAAAATGATAATGTAAGTATAATATGACAACTAGATGAAGCCTGCTACTTTGTCCACTTGGACTTTTAAAATCCTGTTGGAACTCCTATTTTCCGAGGCCAAAAGTAGCCCCAAACTACCTCTGTACAAAATTTCGTTAAAATCAGTTAAACGGGTGGGCAGTGAACAGCTAGCAGACAGACTGACAGGCGTTTTCATGTTTATATTAAGTAAGGATTTAATAAAGTAAAAAAAAATTACAATAATCTTAATATTATAAACTTATTAAAAGTAAAAGTTGTATTTTTTCACTAACTAAAGGAAACTAAACCTGTATGCCATGTCTCCATAATGTTCTTTGTGGTGTGTGAATTCTACCAATCAACACTTGGCCAAGGTCATCTCACACTGAGAATCTTACTCAGAAGTAATGAAGGTGCTATCTATATGAAGGGATGTATGATGATAAATTAAATACTTACTTTGTCTTTGAAACTTCTTGTTGTTGGTCTCGAGCATTAAGTACATCCTGAAATTAATAAAACTAGTTAGTTTTTATAATTAACTAGCTTGTGCCTGCGACTTCGTCCGCGTGGACTACACAAATTATAAACCCCTAGTTCACCCCCGTAGGGATTGAATTTTCCAACATCTTAGCGGATGTCTACATCACACTAGCCATCTGCATGCCAAATTTCAGCCCAATCCGTCCAGTAGTTTAAGCTGAGCATTGATAGATCAGTCAGTCAGCTTTTTTTTCATATATTTATACTAGCTTATGCTCGCGACTTCGTCCGCGTGGACTACAAAATTTCAAAACCCTATTTCACCCCCTTAGGAGTTGAATTTTCAAAAATCCTTTCTTAGCGGATGCCTACGTCATAATAGCTATCTGCATGCCAAATTTCAGCCCGATCCGTCCAGTAGTTTGAGCTGTGCGTTGATAGATCAGTCAGTCAGTCAGTCAGTCAGTCACCTTTTCCTTTTATATATTTATATATTAAAGATTAATTAAGTAGCATATGCTTATCTGCATGTGTGCATCAAAATCACACACCACCCGTACATTGATATTGATATTCAAAAAATTTATATTTCACAATAGACAGGTTACTTGTGGTTAATTTTTGGATCTTATGTTATAGGTAAGGTGACATAACATAAACTGCAGCATGCGATGTATGACATTCAGTATTATAATGTACCTACCTATGAAATGACTAGCATGTTTTTTAAATACTAATAGGTAAAAATAACTCACTCTTTGCCAATGTTCAGCAGTTTTGGTCTTTGGACACACCTCCAACAGCGATTAGCTGGAGGGCAACGGTTGGCCCTCAAGCGCGTATGGACAAGTCGCGTTGGGTCTGCGAACTCTACTAAGAGTTCGAACTGTCGGACCGACACCCTTCTAGTTGTATGTAGCCATCTATAAAGGCAAGAAGTCAGTTAAAAAGGGCAATTCATGACTCACATTCAAGTTCTATGCTGAAGAACTAATATTAACTAGGTATTATGCTACTGTACACAACAAAATCACTCACGAATACCGGTATTCTACAGTATAGTCATAGTTATTCTACATTAATATGTTTTTCACTTACTTTTCAAAACAAAACCGTAGATCAAATTAAGAAAACATCAGCTAAAAATTAAAATAAGTCTGTTTATCAAAACAAACATTAGGTCGTAACTCGTAATGTCAATGTCAAATGTCCATAGATAATAATGAAAAACTAGTGTAAGTCGTATAAATTAAAAAGTCTTACATTTCTACTACGCTACCTGTCAGGCAGAGATATTTAATTTAGCCATATAAAGTCGATAAAATATGCTAGTATGTTAATGTTGGCCAACTGCCAAGTGTTAGGTACTCGTAACTAGTTATCCACGCATGCGATACGGAATACAAAATCACGTGACCTAAATTTCATGGATTTCCAACTGGACTCAAAGTCTAACGAAAACTTTCAAAGATACAGCATAGCCCTGCTGGGCACGTTTGGAACCCTCGTAGCTTTAGTTTTAAGTTTGCGTAGTAATTATCACCACTATATCTTACAAATCCAACATCTGACTATCAAAAAGAGTAATTTATTACCTATTTTGAATAAATCATATGACTTTGACTAATACATTTTAACCCCTTTTAGGGTTCCGCACCTCAAAAGGAAAAACGGAACCCGTCTGTCTGTCTGTCGAAAAACCTTCAGGAAACTTCCCGTTGACCTAGAATCATGAAATTTGGCAGGTATAGATAGGTTTTATAGCAGACATAAGGGGAAAAATTGTCCGGTTTTTCATATCTTAATTTTAATTTAATTTAAACATCTTTATTGCTTTATACATAGAATAAAAAATACAGGATATACTTAAAAACAAAGGGCGACCTTATCACTAAAGTGATATCTTCCAGGCAAGATCTTACAGAGTTTTTTCACTTAACAATGTTGACTTCAGGTTATTACGAAAAAATCGTCGGTGCGTTCAAGAACATTCGTCAAAAGTTGCCAGTTTACGGCGCTTACACCACCACGCTACACGTAGACGGAGCCAATGGCGTCGGTGGGAAGAAGCTGAACATCATCAGGAAGAGCTTAGATGGAGAACTTGACTTAGTGCTGTTCAACCTTGGGGGCAATGGAGGGAAGTTGAACTTGAATGTGAGTATATACAGGACAGACAAACAGAAATACGTAGTTTAGATATAGATAGAGCCAATGGCGTCGGTGGGAAGAAGCTGAACATCATCAGGAAGAGCTTTGACGGAGAACTTGACTTAATGCTGTTCAACCTTGGGGGAAATGGAGGGAAGTTGAACTTGAATGTGAGTATATAAAGCTAGTGGTTTTGGTGGGAAGAAGCTGAACATCATCAGAAAGGGCTTAGACGGAGAACTTGACTTAGTGCTGTTCAACCGTTGGGGAAATTGAGGGAAGTAGAACTTGAATGTGAGTATATAAAGCTAGTGGTTTTGGTGGGAAGAAGCTGAACATCATCAGGAAGAGCTTGGACGGAGAACTTGACTTAGTGCTGTTCAACCTTGGGGGAAATGGAGGGAAGTTCAACTTGAATGTGAGTATATAAAAGTGAAAACACAAGTTACGACAAAAACCTCCGTTGTGACCTAATTGAAGGACAAACCAACAAACAAACACACTTTCGCATTATAATAATAATAATCATTTTTATTCAAGTAAACATTCAAAAGCGCTTTCGAATCGTCGGATGCATCTACCACTGGTTCGGAATGCCATTCCTACCGAGAAGAACCAGCAAGAAACTCGGCGGTTGCTCTTTTCAAATATTTGATATACAATATTATGCTATAAAAAGTATTTACAGTCTTGTGCGTTGCTGGAACGAGCTGCAGGTCAAGTCCACGCTCTTTTATCATTTAGATAATCTTCAATTGTGTAATATGCTTTTTTCAGGAGCATCTAAATATATAAAAGGAAAAGGTGACTGACTGACTGACTGACTGATCTATCAACGCACAGCTTAAACTGCTGGACGGATCGGGCTGAAATTTGGCATGCAGATAGCTATTATGACGTAGGCATCCGCTAAGGGAGGATTTTTGAAAATTCAACCCCTAAGGGGGTGAAATAGGGGTTTGAAATTTGTGTAGTCCACGTGGACGAAGTCGCGAGCATAAGCTAGTTTATAATAAGGGCACGAAACGTTTTGCGTCATCATTCCTCATACGTATGGCTAAGGTTTGGAATACTCTTTTGCAATATGTGTTTCCTACCAATTACAACTCGGGTATCTTTAAAACAAGAGTAAATAGGCATCTTCTAAGACCTAGAAGATGCCTATTCACGCGTTTACCTAGAATCTAGGTAAACGCGTCATCTTAGGCCACAACATCACTTTCCCATCAGGTGTGATTGTAGTCAAGCGTATACCTATAATGAATAAAAAAAAAAAAAAAAAAGGTACTGATTTTTGTTTTTCTGTTGTGACAGTGCGGTGCGGATTTCGTGAAGGTGTCCCAGAGGCCACCAGTGGGCATGGAGCTGGTGCCCCTCCAGCGGGTGGCGTCACTCGACGGCGACGGCGACCGACTCGTGTACTTCTATATGAGTGAAGACTGGTAATTATTGATACATGTTTCATATTCATTCATTCATTAAAAAACCGGCCAAGTGCGAGTCAGGCTCGCGCAACAAGGGTTCCGTACTCCAGTCGTATTTTTTCGACATTTTGCAGTATAACTCAAAAACTATGATGCATAAAAATAAATAAAAATCTGTTTTAGAATGCAAAGGTAAAGCCCTTCCATATGATACCCCACTTGATATAGTTATCTTACTTTGAGAATTGAAAATACTAATTATTAGTTTATGACCACAATTCAATTTTTTTTGTGTGATGTAACCCAAAATTCCCGGTTTTCAGATTTTTCCCCTAATGTCTGCTATAAGATCTACCTGCCTGCCAAATTTCATAGGTCAACGGGAAGTACCCTGTAGGTTTCTTGACAGACAGACAGACAACAAAGTGATCCTATAAGGGTTCCATTTTTCCTTTTGAGGTACGGAACCCTAAAAACATGATTTTTATTCAGTTTTAAAATAAATATATACTAGCTGATGCCCGCGACTTCGTCCGCGTGGATTTTTAAAAATCCCGCGGGATCTCTTTGATTTACTGGGATAAAAAGTAGCCTATGTGTTAATCCAGTGTAAAATCTATCTCCGTTCCAAATTTCATCCAAATCCGTTCAGCCGTTTTTGCGTGATTGAGTACCAAACATCCACACTTTCACATTTATAATATTAAATATTGTTAGGATTAGAATTAACGTCACTTACATTTACTGTACGGAAAGCGATTAATGACGTCACATGACGTAAACGACAAATATTTTTAAATTTTTTAACTTAAAAAAATATTATCCTGCAGAAATTTCTATTCTTACCCGCTCTATTTTTACCCGCCTGCTCGTTTGCTCGCCATTTTTATTTAAAAAAATTGCTGATGTAGGGGTCTGCTGACGCTAGGCGTTTTGCCATGTTGGCCTTTTAGTAAGACCTGGCGCGGACAGTCAGTTGTTCCCTACCCGCCGCAGAGATTGGTCCTTTGTTCGTAGTATTTATTTAATTCGTTTTGTAACCTTTTCAACTTTTAGAATAGAATAGAATAGAATAGAATGTTTTTTTATTCATGTAAACTTTTAAAAGTGCTTATGAATAGTCAGGTAGTTTTAATTTACCACTGGTTCGGAATGCCGTTCCTACCGAGAAGAACCAGCAAGAAACTCGGCGGTTGCTCTTTTTAATTTTTCAATTTACAATGTTATTATACCGTACTATACAAGCCATTGCAGCCCCGTGCATTGCTGGAGCGAGTCAAATCCAAGCTTTTTTATCGTTTACATAGTCTGCGACTGTATAATATGCTTTTTTTAGGAGCATACTTTTAACACATTTTTTAAACTTGTGTAAAGGCAAGTCTAAAATTGCTTGTGGAATTTTATTATAAAATATTACACTCCTTCCCACAAATGTCTTTCGCACCTTCCAGAGGCGGAGCGCAGGAGTAGCTAGCTTATTTTTGTTTCTAGTTTGCCTATCATGGAGATCACTGATTTTTGACAAATCTGATGAATTTTTCCCAGTACCATGCACCTTCTGGACGGTGATCGCATAGCGACTCTACTGGCGAGCTTCGTAATGGATCAGCTAAAGGCATGCAACGCGAAGGATCTCAGAGTAGGACTCATACAGACTGCATACGCTAACGGTGCATCTACACGATATATTACTGAAGATCTGGTAAGATTTTTTTGTTTAAGAAAATGTCATTAAAAATTAAAATTTTTAGGGTTCCAACTTCAAGAACGACTACATATTTAATTGGCGCTGACTATACCACATACTGTGACTATAAGCTGTGGTAGCCTAGTAGTTAGGACGTCCGCCTTCCAATCGGAGGTCGGGGGTTCGATCCCGGGCATGCACCTCTAACTTTTCGGAGTTATGTGCGTTTTTAAGTAATTAAAATATCACTTGCTTTAACGGTGAAGGAAAACATCGTGAGGAAACCTGCATGCCTGAGAGTTCTCCATAATGTTCTCAAAGGTGTGTGAAGTCTGCCAATCCGCACTTGGCTATCGTGGTAGACTATGGCCAAAACCCTTCTCACTCCGAGAGGAGACCCGTGCTCTGTAGTGAGCCGGCGATGGGTTGATCATGATGATGATACCATATAATTTTAGCGTTTAAACTACCGTGAGTGATTTCCATTATAAATACTATCTGTCCCGGCTTTACTCACGTGTGTAGTCGACGTTAGCCCGACTAGTTTCGAACCCATCCGGGGTCCTTTTTCAAGGGAGTCCGTCCGCGCACGCGCCGCGGTTTTGACTGCGGGACGCAAGTGCCGCTGCCCGTAGAGCCCGTTGTGAGGGTGGCTGGGGTGGGGGGGGGGGGGGGGGGGAGACAGCTGCCGATCGTCTCCCGACAGTTCCTGCTGTTCTTCATCACTGGAACCGTCACCGAAATCCAGGCACGCGGAGCTAATGGTGCAGTAGCGTGCAGCTCATAGAAGCTTATGCTTCTATGAGCTGCTTACCCTCATTGTAAGAAATCAATGCTTACTTTTTCATTATAACCTGCCGTAAAACAAGTTCATACCTAAATGCATACCCTGGCTTGAAATCCTGTGCACGCTACTGTAATGGTGTCCCGTCCCACGACTGCACACGTGAGTAAGCCGGGACAGATAGTATTTATAACCATATAATTTGTTCCAGAAAATCCCGGTGACTTGTGTTAAGACGGGTGTCAAGCATCTACATCACGCGGCTCTATCGTACGATATCGGGGTGTACTTCGAAGCGAACGGACACGGCACAGTCGTGTACAGTAATGAAGCTAAAAATACTATCAGGAAGATCGCTCAAGATGGGTAAGAAAACAAACTAGAAACAGAAATAAGCTAGCTACTCCTGCGCTCCGCCTCTGGAAGGTGGGAAAGTCATTTGTGGGAATGAGTGTAATATTTTATAATAAAATTCCACAAGCAATTTTAGACTTGCCTTTACACAAGTTTAAAAAATGTGTTAAAAGTATGCTCCTAAAAAAAGCATATTATACAGTCGCAGACTATGTAAACGATAAAAAAGCTTGGATTTGACTCGCTCCAGCAATGCACGGGGCTGCAATGGCTTGTATAGTACGGTATAATAACATTGTAAATTGAAAAATTAAAAAGAGCAACCGCCGAGTTTCTTGCTGGTTCTTCTCGGTAGGAACGGCATTCCAAACCAGTGGTAAATTAAAACTACCTGACTATTCATAAGCACTTTTAAAAAGTTTACATGAATAAAAAAACATTCTATTCTATTCTATTCTTATTTAACTAAGACAACGTATTTTATTCAATTCAATTCCCTTTTAGGGTTCCGTACCTCAAAAGGAAAAACGGAACCCTTATAGGATCACTTTGTTGTCTGTCATCGCTCAAGATGGGTAAGAAAACTTATTTAACTAAGACAACGTATTTTATTCAATACAATTCCTTTTTAGGGTTCCGTACCTCAAAAGGAAAAACGGAACCCTTATGGGATCACTTTGTTGTCTGTCTGGTTGTCGGTCTGTCAATAAACCAACAGGGTACTTCCCGTTGACCTAGAATCATGAAATTTGACAGGTAGATCTTATAGCTGACATTCGGGGAAAAATCTGAAAACCGTGAATTTGTGGCTACATCATGTCATGAATTAATCAGTACCCTTATTATATGAGTACCCTTATTATAAATGCGAAAGTGTTTGTTGGTTTGATGGTTTATTGGTTTGTTCTTCAATCACGTCGCAACGGTGCAACGGATTGACGTGATTTTTTGCATGGGTATAGATAAAGACCTGGAGAGTGACATAGGGTACTTTTTGTCCCGGAAAATAAGAGTTCCACGGGATTAAAAAAAAACTTAATTCCACGCGCACGAAGTCGCGGGCATCATCTAGTAATTAATTATTCGTGGTTATTCCTTTTTAAACCACCCAGAAAAAAGGAGCCCTGCAAAGCGGGGCTCCGTCGACCGGGCCGACGGAAGAGACTGCTCACTATATTGGGGGCACTCTAATTAATTAATCTTACATCACACACACAAACACACACTCATACACAAACCCATACACCGAAACACGCGCGCGCTCATACACACTCTAAAGTAAGAATAATAATTTTTGTCATTGCATATCTGGGAAGAGACTGACCCCCATGACACGGGTTAACCTAGTTTGGGGGTCGAGGGTAATTTTAAGCCAAGTAGTAAAGTTGTAACTAATTAGTTAGTTAGTATGATAATGATTTTGTACTATTTAAAGTTTAAATACCTAGTATAAACTGTTAAAAATTCCCCTACCTACTGTCCTAATAAGAAATTAATTCTAGATACGTATTTAAAATTTAAATATTATAAACCTATTACTTAAGAAAGTCTTTTGTCGTGAGAATATGTCGGAAAAATACTCTTATACTTGTACCAACGCTTTGGAACAATAAATGATTTATTTATAGTGAGTTACCCTTAGGTGAGTTAGTAAATGAGTGGGTAAACCCCGAGTTAAAAACTTATTTTCACTATTATATTGTCGGCTGGCGTATGGTGTACCACCTGAATCAGACCCGGCCGATCGGTGCCCATATGCCGGCTGACAAAATTAAAGGGAAACCCTGGTAAACAAACGAGTTTCCCGGTAAGATAAATCAAATCTGTATAGGTGCGGGGAATCTACAGTACTACCAGTGGCGTGCAGGTCATAGAGGCATAAATGCACTGCTTACCCCAGTTGTAATAGCTCAATGCAAATTTTACATTATGACCTGCCAGTAAACAGGTTCCCCTAACTAATGCCTACCCTGGCTTCAAACCCTGTGCACGCCACTGAGTACTACAGTGACCTCTGCTCCTAGGGAATTGGGTCTGCGTTTCTCGAGCTATAAGTGAAACTCCAGCTGTTCATATCACACCTTTAATCCCTAGCCAGAAACATTACACCTTACAAGCTAACTAGAGCTAGGTACATGTAGGACCCCGTCCAGAAATGCTACGTGACAATATGGTCATTACCCAAAAACCTTGGGTAATACTAAGTACACCCGGGTAAACCTAAGTTAATTCCAACTTCCAACGTTACCCGTAACAGATATACTTTTAAAATTTCCAGAGATGCGGAAGAGCGCAAAGCTGCAGATCTGCTACTCAATTTCATAGACATGACCAATGAAACCGTGGGGGATGCGATTTCAGACCTATTCCTAGTTGAAACAGTTCTATGTGCCCGAGGTCACAATGCGCAGGAGTGGATGAGTGTTTATACTGACTTGCCGTGTCGACAACTGAAGGTCACTGTGGAGGTAGGTGCTTTTGTACTCCCATACGAAATGAATTTGGAAATGTAGTGTTAGGGTAAAGGAAGATCTGGCTCTCTCCTCTTCCCTTGTACAACCTTTTTGGGTAGGTATTTTTAGTGAGATGTTAAGGTACTCAATACGCAATAACCCCACTATCTAGGGTCAAAAATACTATTTATTATTAACTAGCTTATGCCCGCGATTTCGTCCGCGTGGACTACACAAATTTCAAACCCCTATTTCACCCACTTAGAAGTTGAATTTTCAAAAATCCTTTCTTAGCGGATGCCAACGTCATAATAGCTATGTACATGCCAAATTTCAGCCCGATCCGTCCAGTAGTTTGAGCTGTGCGTTGATAGATCAGTCAGTCAGCCAGTTACCTTTTCCTTTTATATATTTAGATTTACACAGGAAAACCCAAAGGTAAAAGTTTCATCGCGACGCATAAACTTTTTTTTTTTTGGGGCAAACAATGTATTGGAGAGTGACCATCTCCTTTAATTCTGATTATATCTCTACAGGATCGTAACGCGATATCGACGGCCGACGCCGAGCGTCAGTGCACAGCACCAGACGGCTTACAGGAGAGAATAGACGAGCTGGTCTCCACATACACCAGCGGGAGAGCGTTCGTCCGTCCGTCCGGCACCGAAGACGTTGTTAGAGTTTACGCTGAGGCAGATACACAGGAAGTAAGTATCCCACTGTAGGCGTGCCATTGACCCGAGTTTTGCACGCTATACATTGCGGGGTTGAAAAATACTAAATCACTAAAATTACAAAATTATGCAAATAGTTATCGCTATTGGATTGTTTTTAGATAGTATAGCAAAAACGCTATGATAGCCTAGTGGTTAGAACGTCCACCTTCTAATCGGAGTTAGGGGGTTCGATCCCGGACACGCACCTCTAACTTTTCAGAGTTATGTGCGTTTTAAGTAATTAAATATCACTTGCTTTAACGGTGAAGGAAAATATCACGAGGAAACATGAGCCTGAGAGTTCTCCATAATGTTCTCAAAGGTATGTGAAGTCTACCAATCCGCACATGGCCAGCGTGGTAGACTATGGCCAAAACCCTACTCACTCTGAGAGGAGACCCGTGCTCTGTAGTGAGCCGGCGATGGGTTGATCATGATTATGATGAACAATAACGCTAAGTTTTTGCTAGTACATCCTGTATTATCGTCGATTCAGGATCAAACCGAGAGTTCCCTCACTCTAGTTCACTCTGACGAAGTGATCCTATAAGGATTCCTTTTTTCTGTACACCAATGAAATACAGACTTTATTGGTTGACATTAAGTAATTTTTCAAAGTTGTCTTATATTTTAAACTTTTTTTTTCAGTCTGCAGACAAATTAGCGGCAGAGGTGTCTCAAGCAGTGTTCGACCTGGCGGGAGGTGTCGGCGACAGACCGACATTACCTGAATAATATATATATATATATTAGTAGTATCATAGTCACATTTATATAGGGAGGCCATATCTATGAAACTTCTAAGGTTTGAAACCTTTACCAAATAAGTGCGAAAATTTCGTATGAAAAACCGATTCGATATTTATATATCGCTCGGTTTTTGACGACCTCCTTGGCGCCAGTGGTGAGCGCTGTAGTCTTATAAGTGGGAGGTCCCGGGTTCGATTCCCGGCAGTGGCAATTTGGGAATTTAAAACTCCTAAGCGGTCACGATCCGCGATTCGACTTGGAATAAGCAATCATTTAATCTTATCACTACCCATGTTATGAATGCGAAAGTGTGTTTTAGTGGTTAGTTTGTCCTTCAATCACGTCACAACGTAGCAACGGTTCTACGCGATTTTTTGTATGGATATAGTTAAAGACCTGGAGGCAGTGGCGTGCAGCTCATAGAGGCATAAACGCACTGCTTACCCTCATTGTAATAAGTCAATGCTTATTTTTCGTTTTAACCTGCCGTAAAATAAGTTCATACCTAAATGCATACCCTGGCTTGAACTCCTGTGCACGCCACTGCCTGGAGGTCATATGCTACTTTTTGTCCCGGAATATGAAAGAGTTCCCACGGGTTTATAAAAAAACTAAATCCACGCGGACGAAGTCGCGGGCATCAGCTAGTGTGTAATAATTAGGTTACCGTCCAAATTGAATCTATGCATCATTAAAATACAGGGTGTAACCAGAACGCTGGCAAAAACGAAGACAGATGATAGTACTTATGATTACTGATATGATACCACAAAAAACTCGAAAAAAATATAAAAATCCTATAATTTTGTAAAAGTTTACGATATGTTGCAAATAAAACATTTGGCTGACGCTAGAGGTCAACGGACGTTGCGTAAGTAGGCCACTCGGAGTCAATGCCGAGTCGTAGGCGGGGCATTGACCCGAGTTTTGCACGCTATACATTGCCGGTTTGAAAAATACTAAATCATTAAAACTACAAAATAAGGCAAATGGTTATTGGTATTGGATTGTGTTTAGGTAGTATAACACTAACGCTAAATTTTTGCTAGCGTTCTGGTTACACCCTGTATACATCTAATATGTAGAGAGCACTATCTGAATACAAAATATAGGTAATAATAATAGAAAAATGATGATGTGATTCACAAGTAATAGATAATAGATAGTTAAAAGGTCTTAGGTCCGATTTTCACTGGTTATACTTGTTTTACAGTTCTTGCAATTCATGAAGGCGAGTGAACTTTACTTGTTACATCGTATACATGGACATTGCGTAAGTGTGCGTGCATGTCGGACCAATCAGTCGCGAGCAAGCGCTCGCAAACGCACACATTTACTTTACCTTCCTTATACCGATACGACTTAAACACAAACATGACCCACTCGTCTTCGTGAAATGCAAAAATTATACCCACTCTTAGCACAAGCCTTAAGCTTTAGGGTGGAAAGAAAAATATTAGTAAGAGCTAATGCACATAACCGTTTTTTATTTGAGACCGATTTTTATCTGTGACCGATTATTATATAAGACCGATTTTTATTCGACAACGACCAACTATAGACGGTCCGATTTTACGCTGACTCAACTAACCCTACCGCATGCAAGAATGATTTTAGTTTTACACGTATGTTTTAAAGTAGATTTTTGTCCTTCAGAGTTAGTCATATTCCGATTATAGACCGATTTTTTGTAGGACTACTTTTGTCGGACCGATTATTCGTCAAAAAAAGTAGTTTTTAAATGTTTTTTTCCAATAAAGAATGAATAAATACACGCAAGCTTATATCAGTCACTATGGCATGAGATTTTGCTTCGTCTGCACTTGGTCTTATTTCGGAAGATCTAAGGTTCGATTTTGAGTTGTGTTAATTTTACCTCTATAAATTATAACTAGTCTAAAGAGATTACAACTATACAACGCTTCGCTAGTCGATCAAATTATAACGTTATATATATATACTACGGTATATTACTTTTATAATTTACTTAGCTCTCTACAAAATAAAGACGAAAACATAGTTATTTTTTTTCTAATACTTAATAATCTAAATATTTTTCATAGCAAAAGGTTTTTTTAAAGAATAGGTACTAACATTATTAAAAAGTTATCGAATTTAATTATCTATTTAATGATTTATATAATATGTAGTCATAATAGTGTACCTACCCTGTAATAGATTAATTTCTTAGATTTTTAAATTTGCGACTAAACAAATTGACTTTTTTATAATATTAAAAAAACTAAAAACAAAATGTAGCTCAACCATAATAGTTAAATAATAATTTGTAAATGTTTGTATAAGTAATTAACAAAATAAATATAATTTAAAAAGCATGTTTTATTTATAAATATGATTTTTAAGATTTTAATTTTACCACCATTAGCACTGCCTTAGAAATTACTTTTTATAATCAAATTTTTGAATTATGGACCAATTTTTTTTTCTAATTGAATCAATTTGTCTTTGCCACTAATTAAGGTTACTTTTATTGTGCGCAAAAGAGGTAAAAATGTATCCAATAGTGCTAATTCAGTAGTACACAAAAATCGAAACTAAACTGACGTAACTAAAGATATGCCATTTTTTACTAAGGATAAAAAAGATGGCACTTTTTTTGTTATGTCGATTTCCCGTTTTAGAATTTACAGCGGAATTAGCAAAGGCTTTTACTTCATTAAAATGCATTTAAGTCTTTTTAACATTTATTTTAGGATGTGTGTTTTGCAAAAGGGGTTAAAGTAAATAAATAAAGGGAATGTGCAGCTTGTATCATTAAAATGTAAATCGCTTATAATTATAAAGTAATCTAGTAAGCAATTTTTAGATATACTTACCCAGTTTTAATAATTTTTTCTAAAATAATAATTAAGTAGTTAAATTGCATTAAAATTCGTTAAAAGAAATGTTAGTTAGTTATTTATAAGAAATGGATACATAGTTACACAAAGTGTGATAAAGTAAGACATTAATCGAGGAATATTTCTATACAGCACTTTTCTATTAAATAAAAGGGTAAGACTAAAGAAAGGACAGAGTCCTTCACCATTAAAACATTATTTATTTTAGTCTTTAAATCAAAAATTGTTGTTTCTTCTGAGATTTAGATGAGTTTCTCTGAATACTTTTACCTTGTAATCTGACCTTGTAGTCTGTGGGAATAATTGGATGATGGACCACACAAATCAAATGTGCATGAATAATTTTACTCTGAATCTTAAGCACGGGTGTGCACAATAAGTAGCTATAAAAACGTCAGAAATATATTTAAAAAAATAGTGACCTAACTCAAAAAGGAAATAAAAATGGTAAACAAGAAACATTTTTCTTAAAACACTAAACGTACAGTAAATAATGACAGAAAAAAATGTACATCGGCCCTTTAGAATGACATTTCGACTTTGTAGAGGCGTTGTCTCTGTCACTCTCTATGCTCTACAAAACCGCTATCTCCTTCTAAAGGTCGATGTACATTATTTTCTGCCGCGTACTGAAAGTATAATTTAATCTTTATAATGTAACTGAAAATAAACATTCTGCGTTAGGTCATTTGTTTTGAAGTACCTTATTGCCGCACTCTGAGTCGCTTGATCGTTACTTAAGTTTAGTTAAAACGAGACAGAGCTATATCTCTCACATAAATCTGTCTCGTTTTAACTCAATCTTAAGTAACGATTAGCGACTCTGAGTGCGGCAGTTATTCCGAAATCAAGCATTCTTTATTTTCCCTACCACCTATGTAGGTTAGATACATATGTATGGTACATAATGATTGATCGATTTGAATGTTATCTGATAAACGTATGAAAATAATATAGTTATCTATCTACTTATAGATGTGCTAAAAGCACTTTATCAAAATCGCGATAATTTTGCTGTTTGACTGTTTTTGTCACTTTTATCACTTGTTTTGAACTAGGCGTGTCTAATCTCAAGAATGTAATACGATGAACATTTGTTTCCTCATAAAATAGGTTTTTTGTTATATAAGTAGAAAGTATAATAATATGATCCATAATATTGTTTCTGTAAGAATTATTAACTTTGTCATGCATTTTTAACTTAAAAAAAACACGGATATTACAAGACCATATTATTATAAAATAATTCACAGGTGTAAAAATGGGGATCCACAGGCAAACCCATTATGACTATGGGCAAAACTGATCTCAGAGGGCGCCACCAGAGGTCTGCCTAATATCTAGCTTTGCTAAGAATTGTTTATATCATTTGGCAGTGTGATTCCCATTGATTTTTATGCCTTATTATAAAAGTATTTATAATTATTTATTAAAATTAATATATTTTTGAAGTTATATATTTTTCATATTATTATTATAAATCTTGTGCAATTGTTATGTGTGTTCAAATCTTTATTTTAATGCTGTAATTTTTCATAATTATTATAATTCAATAAATCATTAACATTTGTGCCGACTTTTTATTAAATTACCCCTGACTGACAATTTTTTTGTAGACTTTTCTTACTTAATTGGTAGACTTTAAGTCTACCCTGTCTACACCCTGTATAGTTAATTCGCGCTTTTTTCCGTAGAAACCTGTAACATGAAAATTGTACGAAACGGTTTGCCGGTATTTTCTTCGCAAGTGCATGCTGCTTGATACAATTTTCATGTCACAGGACTTTGGCGGAAAAAACGCGCGGTGAAAATTCGCAGTGCGGGCTTACCCTTAGGTAGGTAGTCCAAATGAAAATCGCATATAGTAACAAATCTTAGGATTTTATTAACAAAAAAAAACCATAATACTATATTTTGTAAAACAAATCTTAATTGTAAACAAAATCTTAATTGTAATACAAAATATCTTATAGTTAGGTACATAATTACACCACAAAATACTACCATTGGCCCATTTTCGGTTGTAATGTCATGTAGTGCTATCCTTTTCACACTTTTTCTTGTGGAAAAGGATAGTACTATTTTAAGCAACTCCAGCGTTGCCAGATCATAATAGGTAGGAAATCCTACGAACACCTTTTGAGGGTTAGTAGGATGAAGAGCTTTAAAAGACACCGCTGATTTAAGTAAAAAAGGAATTAGAGGTCATAAAAGTGTTAAATTTTATAGGTATTGTAAGCTAAAAAAATATGTTTAAATTAATTAACTATTATCAAATAGGCCAAAAAAATATTATTTAAATGAATTAGTTATGATCTGGCAACTATTCGAAATGAAAATATAGAATCAGTATATATTTTATTCACTCTCAAAATATGATCATTGTACACGGAATTAATCTCTTACAATTCATACTGTTCTGGCAACACTGATTATTAATCTTTTTAATTTTACTGTGAACAATCGAATAGGAACCATTATCAATTACATATTAAAATACTATTTTAAAATTAATTAAATTAAATTTCAAACATGACTGTCAACTTTTTATACAGAGATCAGGCCCTAAGTTAAATTAATTTTTAATTTACCAATAATATTTTATTGCAAATAATTTTATTACTTAATAAAAATAATTACAAAATGGAATGTAATCCTAATGTGATGGGGAAAGACAAGTGATTTGTAGATCAATTTCTTATATTATTATTAAAGTATATTAGTAAAGTTCTTATTATAAAAAGAACTCTGCACTCTGCGGCACCTAAGGCTTTGTACCTATTTAAAAATACACAAAAGTATATTAGAGAGAGAGCCAGCTCGTGCCAGACCTTCGTTATCTTATAAAAGCTGAAAGTTTATCTGCATATTGTCCCCAACACTGGGAGGGATGTTTGTTTGGATCATGGTGGCTTTGGGAGATAACAGGTAATAAAGGTGTACAAAATCTTACGTCAAAGTATAAAGTAAAATTTTTTCTTCTTCAGAATAGTATTAGAAATCAGTCAGACACTCCCTGCCAGAAGAGAAACTTTCAGGTGTTATAAAATAACGAAGGTCTGGCACGCTCCGGCTCTTAGTCCATAAATATTATAAAGAATTTTTTTTTATTAAAGTTTGCTCCTAAAGAAGCACACCCGCACCGGGTTAGTGCGGAGGCTGTGCCGGTGTGCCGTGCGTTCTCTCCCCGATTGTCATCTCGACCTGTCGCCGAATATACATACTAGTTTATTTATTTTATGCCTGGCTAAGCAGTAAGCACAATACTATGTACAAATCCCACTGCTTACTGATAATATCAGTACCCATATTATAAATGCAAAAGTGTGTTTGTTTGTTTGTCCTTCAATCACGTCGCAACTAAGCAACGGATTGACTTGATTTTTTGCATGGATATAGTTAAAGACCTGGAGAGTGACATAGGCTAATTTTTATCCCGGAAAATCAAAGAGTTCCCACAGGATTTTTAAAAACCTAATGCCACATGGACGAAGTCGAGGGAGCGTAGAAAGTTAGAAACGGCATTACCAACCAGTGGTAAATTAAAACTACCTGACTATTCATAAGCACTTGTAAAAAGTTTACTTGAATAAAACATATTCTATTCTATTCTATTCATCAGCTAGTATTTAATAAGTTTAGGAAATAAATTCCAATGCCTATTGAGTTGGAAAGCAAATATTTTATCTTGACGCCTTAATCTTATCATTGGATTAACATTAAAAAGGCACAAAACCATTTGCACTAAATGTTGTATATGACGACAGGGCTGTCTTTTTGTCTCTTTTATTTTTTATCTCTTTCTTTAACTTTTCTCTTCTCTTTGTCAGTTTCTTCGAAAAATTTGGGTTGCAAAGAAAAAAGCTAAAGAAAGAGATAAAAAACCGGCCAAGTGCGAGTCAGGCTCGCGCAATGAGGGTTCCCTACTACAGTCGTATTTTTTCGACATTTTGCAGGATAATTCAAAAACTATGATACATAAAAATAAATAAAAATCTGTTTTAGAATGCACAGGTGTAGACCTTTTTTATGATACCCCACTTGATATAGTTATCTTACTTAGAAAATTGAAAATACTAATTATTAGTTCATGCCACAATTTAATTTTTTTTGTGTGATGTAACCACAAATTCACGGTTCTCAGATTTTTTCCCCAAATGCCAGCTATAAGATCTACCTACCTGCGAAATTTCATGATTCTAGGTCAACGGGAAGTACCCTGTAGGTTTCTGGACAGACAGACAACAAAGTGATCCTATAAGGGTTCCGTTTTTCCTTTTGAGGTACAGAACCCTAAAAAAGTAATAAAAAAATAAAAGAGAAAAAAGACAGCTCTGTCGCCAAAAGACAGCCCTGCCGTCATATATTTTAAAGAGCAGAGATCAATCTAGTAGTTATCTACTTGGTAACTATCTACAAATTAATAGTACTTACAGTACGCGGCCGACAGTAATGTACATCAATGCCTTTAGAATGAAATTTCGGCTTTGTAGAGCGTTGTCTCTGTCACTCATACCTATGTAACATTTTGTCGGCTTCAACAACAGATACAATACTCTACAAAACCGCTACCTCTTTCTGAAGGTAGATGTACATTACTTTCAGCGGCGTATAAGTCCCGCAAATTGCTATTGCGCTGGAACCATGTCTCATTAACAAATGACGTCATTTAGACGTCAACCGCAATAAAGATACACCATAAGCTGGAAACTTCATTTTAGTGCTGACGTCACTAAATGGTGGCCATGAGCATTAGCAATTTGCGGGACTTATATGCTTATATGATTGTGTAGCAGAAATCAACTCATTTGAAATACATGCATTCCTGTAAGTATCCTAACTAATGGGCTATACAAGCATGGGCCCTAAGTAAGGTGCTTGATCACAGTAAAAGCAATCTGGCACACTAGTCTCTTGCAGCTCCACTACATTGGTGCTTATTTCATTAGCTACATAATAATACCGACATCTTCTTGGCCCTATACCTTCTAACAAGGTATCATAAGGCGGGGACAGAATATCGAAAAACGCTGCGGGGGAACTTAAGGCTTCTATTTCATGGTAGTTTGAAACTGTTGGTGTGAGAACACAAGTTGGTGAACTAGCTGTACATACGTGGTCTTGACTAATTTGGGCGAAGAATCTTCGCCTTTTGTGGAAACCTTGGGCGATACGTACAGCCTCGTGTTTCGCGCGGGCGGCAAAGTCTATGGAACTCACGGCTTCTTTCAACGGGTACTCGGTGAAACTTCTTATTCTAACTTCACCTGAAATCACTTTTAAAAGTCCGTGCATGTGCGGGTGATCGTGCAAAGGCATCTTGAACCCAGGTTTCAGCACGAATATACTCATGTTGACTAAACTATTTTGAAAAACTTCGATGTAGGTACAAGGCGCTTTATTCGGTTTATTCCAAGTCGCCGGGTCGTTCAAGCTCTGGTCGAAACCCAGGTCGTCGGCTCTAAGGCGGTCCATCAAACTTTTTAGCTTGATCAAGTTGGTGGAAATATCGTTTTTGAACCTCTGGTCGAAAGTGTGCAACGCCTGCCGGTACGTCGTGATGATGGGCGGGATGTTGACAATTTCCATGGTTGATTTAGCTTCATCTTTACTATCCATATGAAGTTTTCTTGCACTAGCACACAATAAATTTCTCCTCGTAAAAACTGTAGAAAATAATCGGCACGATAACAAAGCGAAACTGTCGGAAAACGTCATTTTTCCATCCATTAATCTTTTCTTTAGCTGTCAATGTCATTTCCATGTGTCATGCAAGCATGCATAACTTTTAAAAATTATTTATTACTTTTGAAAAACTAAAATTATTTACTAATAATAATAATAAAAATATTCTAAATCAAAGATTTTCAATTTTAATGCTTTATTTTAATAAAAACAATTTTTATTTCTAGATCTAAAATAAAATATTTGTCTTCTTGTAGCGCCGTCTAGGCAACTAGAAACAAAGATATAGTGTTCACATGTAATCATAGATGTCACTATGTGTCCATTTTATCGAGAAAATTTTAAAACTGATGAATTTTTCAATTTCCCGCTGGACATATAGCCACTGGACTTCATTTGTGTTGATTTCGCGTAGTGGGCCCGTAAATGCCCGCTGCCAGATTTTGTTTTAAATCGCAGTTTGGCTCAGAACGTGCCCAATACTGATCCTATTGCTATAAGCTCTCTCCATCGCCCGCTGAGTGGCTCTGAGCTTTCTTATGAGATCCATAGTTAGCGACCATGTCTCGGATCCATATGTCATCACTGGCAACACGCACTGTTCGAAGACTTTGATATTCAAGCACTGAGGAATATTTCGAATAGGTAGGTGCAATACAAAAGTTAATAAGTAATGTTTAGGCTCGCAGGAGGTGGATGGAAGAAAACTAGTCGGCGATAATATCCTTATAATAATTATATTCAAAGTTACATTTAAATGAAAAGACTAAAAACTAGTGCTTATCTCTACGGATGAGAATATTCTAACTTAATATTACGATTCCCACATCGCGCGGGTTCTGATATTACGCCGCGTCAGCTATACGGGTCGTATTTGTACGTGGGAATGGGAATGCATGTTGCGCTGGCTCACTATGTATCCGCCGCTGGCTTCGCCTGCGTAACACCTCCCCCATCAGATCGGCGCATATGGAACACCTTGGCTGTGAATTGCGCCGGAAGGTCATCGGATGAAGAACTCTGAATATTGGTTATGTTTCTTAACTGCAAGGTCTTCGTGCGATGTATTTTCTGATAAACTGTAATGATCATATTCAGTCTGCAGGTTCCAATTAATATGGCGTATGGTAATGATTGTATGATAAATAACTCCATGGTCCGTACTTGGAGGTAGAGTGATAGGCCTTTGAGATGAAACCTTTGCACTTGCATCATGTAGGTGATCCAGTTTTGTGGACTTCAATTATTCATAATGTGGAGATGGTTTTGAGTCAAAGGATTCTTCTTTAGGTAAAACTATAACTTGGATGGCTATGTCTTCTTCTATTCTGGGTAAGTGTGCTATATAATTGCTGGTCTTCGGGCATTCAGCCTCTATGTACCTGTATTCGTTCAAGCTTATTGCAAGGAATGGATAATAAGAGATAAGGATATCATGATGCGTATGTGGTAATGGGAAATTAATACATAAACTAACAGGAAATTTTAAAACTATGAATATTTAATTTCTTACATAATACTAACCTAACACTATAATATCCTAACACTATAATATCCTAACTCTATCATGTTGGATCTACTGCAGTCAAAGGATTTCCATGATGCAAACTAAATTTAAGTAATGCTTGAACTACACTGACTGCCGCGCTGTCTCCTAAGAAATATGCTTGAGCATATTTGGAGAAAGAGTCGACTATTGTCAGAAACTTACAGCTTTCTACACTTAAAAGGTCTAAGTGCACAAGCTCAAAAGGTTTACTGGGTGGTGGAACTACTTGAAATTGCTGTCGGATTGGATTACGGTCATACTTAGCCTGTCCGCATACTGCACAGTCGTTAATAAATTTTGAAATATGCTCTCGCATTTTAGGCCAGTAAAATTTTCGAGATAAAGCAAGAAAGCATTCATTGATACCGCGGTGGTTTGTCTTGCCATCATGGTACTTATCTATAATTTTTTGCTGCCTTAAATATTCTCGAACATTTTCCACTTCTGTTTTAGCTAAATGGAGTATAATTGACGAATTTTTAAAAGTTTTCTGTATTATTGGAATTATCTTATACATAGCCAATGGTGGATTGATTAATAAACCGGTTTTAATTTTAGGTTGAATAAATTCTTTAATAGCATTGATGACATCTTCTTCTAAATTAGATTCAGATAATTGAACAGTCGTACGCTTATGGTTTTCAAAGGGGTTTGTAGTGACTGGTTTGGTTTTAATATCATCTACAACGTTAAAAACGATTTGCCTAGTAAATTTATTCAATGGATCTTCTGTAATCGGGATTTCCAAGATGGGGCTTTCGTCATCAGTGTGGACAGTTGCTGTTCTAGAACCATCTTCAGCCTCCGGAGCTGAGAGAGTTCCAGAGTCATCTATAGAGGGAGCTCCGTCCGATTGATTTAAAGCAATCGAACTTAGCTCTTGCACATGAACTTCAATGCGCGATAATGCGTTCGAGTTATAATCTTCTTTCATTATAGGACTCGGTTCAAATTTCGAGGAGGTTTCCTCATAGAAATCATAGCATTCATCCGGAAATTGTTCGTAATTGTCATAGCCATAATCGTAGTTATAGTCATAATCATAGTCATAGTCATAATCATCATCATAACCATAGTCATAGTTATAGTAAAGTTCATTAAAATTGACGTCGCGTGATTTCATATAGTTAGTTGGTGGTGGATTACCAAATTTACGCCAATCATGTCCCGATGGTGGTAAATGTCTAGGGGTGAAATGACTCACACCGCTCATGGGACGTGGGAAATTAGAATTGTTAGGCGATTGGTGTCGATTTGGTAATTTGAAAACGTTGCTCTTCGGGTTATAATTCGGTGGAGGAGCGCAAAACATTAATTGGGTACGACTAGGACCACGCGGATGCATTTGAGGGTTAGGTTTCCAACCAGGTCTAAAATGCATAGGTTGCTGACTCTGAGGTGGTCTAAAATGTATAGGTTGCTGCCAAGATGGCCCAGGCATAGCGAAACCTTGTGACCTTGAAGGACTAGTGTAATTTGATACGGAAAATTTATGTCCAAAATTTTTCTGAGAAAACCCGCCTTCATTTCGCTGTTGTATATATAGGGTGTTAAGTTCCTCTTGTACAAATTCGAGGGCTTTTTCCATTGACACTGGCCGCATGCACCGTATCCTCGAGCCTAGCGGGTCTTTTAGACCACGTAAATAACACTGCAGGGTTAACTTTTGGTAAAGTTGCCGTTTAGCCTCTATTGTGGTAGGTGCGGATTCATGTAGGGAAATGTAGGTCATAATTGTGCTAAACAGGTTTTGACACTTTTCGTAAAATTCTTGCGGGGTGCTAGAGCCTTGTGTCTGTAGAGACAAATCATTGTATAAAGCGGTCTCATCGCGATGGTCTGCGAAATTATTAATAAGGGCATTTCGTATGCCATTCCAACTATCTGGGATACCGTTTGCATTAATTAACCTAGCCGCGGAACCTGTCACTTTATTTAATATTCCACTAATTAATGCCGAATTTTGTAACTCATGTCCCGGACTAACGTCAAAATGGGCAATCACCAATTGGTCACACAAATTTATAAACCGTGTTAACACATGAGGATTTCCGTCAAATTCGGGTAAAAATCGAATAGATTTATAGATAGTATCTAAATCGTTTGATGCCATGTCTTCTAAGTTCCTAGATTCGTCTACGGCTCTTGACCTATTAACCGAACCTACGAAACTACGTCCTGACCTTGGATGAAAAATCTTGACGAATAAAAATTAAACTAACACACACAAAAAGACACTCAAAAAAAACTTTTATTACAAAAAAGCACTCAATAAAAAAAATTAATTCCCTAAAGTTCACGTAAAATTATATTAAATAGGTCTATAGATTTTGTATAAACCTAGATTAAAAAATTTTAGGAATAAGGACGATATATAAATGAGGATTCAATAAACGTACGATTTAAAAAAAATCAATTAAAAAAAAATTAAACACAATACCTCTTTTTCTTGTTAGTCGGAAAAGGATAGGTAAAAGGAACTTGAACGATTCAAGTACTTACCGCATCGCCGATCTATTTCTTTCCACGAATCGAAGTTTAGATTCTCCACTACACTGCGGCCTCCGAATGGTAGGTTCTCAGGATAAGTTGTTCTCCGTCACAGTTGTCCGATACAGCTACAGGTACAGCTTATCCTACCCCGTCACTGCGCCAGTAATGTTTAGGCTCGCAGGAGGTGGATGGAAGAAAACTAGTCGGCGATAATATCCTTATAATAATTATATTCAAAGTTACATTTAAATGAAAAGACTAAAAACTAGTGCTTATCTCTACGGATGAGAATATTCTAACTTAATATTACGATTCCCACATCGCGCGGGTTCTGATATTACGCCGCGTCAGCTATACGGGTCGTATTTGTACGTGGGAATGGGAATGCATGTTGCGCTGGCTCACTATGTATCCGCCGCTGGCTTCGCCTGCGTAACAAATAGGCAAATTCTAAACAATCACAGACTTAAAATTACAGTTCACTGTTTACTGTGATTTGTGAAACGTTTAAACATTTTCCGTGTAAAATAGTTCGCTTGTCGAGGTGTCCGTCCGTCCATCTTATTTACAGTGCCACTGATAAATTTATCTATGTTTAGGATTGCGTTAATCGTCTGTAACTAGTTTATTGTGATACCAGCGAATGAGCTTATGTCTGTGTTTTCGTTTGCGGAAACAAAAATTAAACTACCTAGATACCTACCTAACTATAATATAAACCAACATCATAGAAATTGACGCGTTCTCAAAGCGACGCTTTTAAAAAAAAATGGCGAGCAGACGAGCAGGCGGGTCGCCTGATGTTAAGTGATTACCGCAGCCCATGAACATTTGCAGTACCGGAGGAACCACCAATGCTAGCCGGCCTTTCAGGAATTTGTTGGTCCGCCCCTTGAATAACCCCATGTTGTAATCTAATGGGAACACCGCCGAAGGGAGTATTTTTTGACAATTATTATAGTTACTTCAGCGTAGTGTATTATCATACTATGTACTATTTATTATGTATTCTGACTCAGAGAATACATAATCTGAGGCGTAGTTCCCTGTTCTTCGTAGCATGTGTTACGGAAGGTACGAGCCTACGAGCTACGAAAACCTGGGGCCCTACGCCGACAGTTTAGTGTCACAGATTCTATACAACCACTACAAGGATGCAGTCCGCGACCGTTACAAAGTGACGTGACGTCACGGAAACGAAAACTAGTACAGTTGACAAAAAAATACATTTATTACTGATACATTTTGAAGTTACTAGTTACGGCCAAAATTATTATATTAAACTACTTATCTGTAATCTGTCAATGAGTTATAATATTATACTTATTAATAAGTTATTATAAACAATGTTAATTTGTCAAAGTTGGCCTTATACAGTTTTTGACAAATAACAAGGTTGCTTATCAAAAGTTTAGAGATCGGTACCTACTTGCTTAGATTAATCGACCGTTAGTAAAATTCTATCAGATCGAAGATACCTAACTCCGTAAAATGAACTGGTAGCAAAGACAATAAAAGCCAATTTAACCGTTTCACGCAGCGATCTTATTTATTTAAGTGGTTTACAGCTCACCACCGGCGATGTTCGTATTTTGATGACCACACATAAAACCTGACCTCCAGAATATATTCAGTGCACGCTACTTAACACATTTAAGGCCGGACCGCATTGCAGCGGCGCTGCGCAGTGCGGCATAAAGCGTCAAAATATTATTTCAATCATTTCGTATAATGCATGTCGCACTAGAGCGGCGCTGCAGTTGCACAGCGCGTTTCTGCGCGTCGCGGGCGAGGCATAGAGACCGTTCGACATAACTTGTCACCTACCGTCATGTTGGCACTGTTGCTTTGTCTGCTCCATTCCTTACTGTTAACGCATATGATGCAAGACATTATGCTCAGCTGTACACCCATTTGGGGTGGTGTCACAGATGAAAATGTTACATTTGTACTTTGTTTTTATCTGTCACACCAACAACAAATAAATGCATTTTCTTTCTTTCTTTCTTTCTTACTGGCTGAAGCCCGCGACTTCGTTTGCATTTATTTCGGTTTTTGAAAATCCAATGGGAACTCTTTAATTTTCCGGGATAAAAAGTAGCGTATGTCACTCTCCAGATCTTTAACTATACCCATGCAACGAACAAACCAACAAACAAACACACTTTCGCATTTATAATAAGAGTAGGTACTGATTGTGATTTGCAATGGTGCCAACATAACGTCAGAGGACGAGTTGCAGTGAATGGTCTGTAGAGAATATTTTGACGCGAAGTGACGCGCCGCGCAGTGCCGCTGTATGCGGTCCGGCCTTTATATTGATTTTATTGTGTTCTGTGGGTGTTTAATTGTTCGATTGGGGAGTAATGTAAACAGAATGTAAACAAGTCTCAGTGAAGCAATTGTTTTTGTTACGGGCTGGAGCTTTACGGACGATTATTTTAATTCGACTTCGATAATATTAATGCGCGGTGATAGCCTCATACGGGAGGTTGCAGGTTCGATCCCGGGCACGCACATCTAACTTATCTCTCGCAGGCCTGCAGGTCTCCTCACGATGTTTTCCTTCACCGTTAAAGCATGTGATATTTAATGCTTAAAACGCACACAACAAGGGGGATCGAACCCCGGACCCCAGAATAGGAGGCGATCGTCTTAACCACTAGGCTATCACTGCTACTTGACTATCACGTGGTACTTCTTCTTCTACTATACTAGGTATACTTCGTCTCCTAACGGAGGTTGGAAACCATTAGGGCCATCTGCAGTCTGCACTAGCTTGGCTTGTTGCGGATGCCAAAATTTTGACATCCGCGGATGCGGATTTTTAGAAGTTCTTTAGTAAAGTATTCTTAAAGTATTTTCTATTTCTATGACGACCTCCCTGGCGCAGTGGTGAGCGCTGTGGTCTTAATAGTGGGAGGTCCCGGGTTCGATTCCTGGCAGGGGTTTGGAATTTTATAATTTCTTAATTTCTGGTCTGGTCTGGTGGGAGGCTTCGGCCGTGGCTGGTTACCACCCTACCGGCAAAGCCGTGCCGCCAAGCGATTTAGCGTTCCGGTACGATGCTGTGTAGAAACCAAAAGGGGCATGGGTTTATTAAAAACTGCCATACCCCTTCCAGGTTAGCCCGCTATCATCTTAGACTGCATCATCACTTACCACCAGGTGAGATTGCAGTCAAGGGCTAACTTGTATCTGAATAAAAAAAATTTTTTTTCGAATATATCTGAACTAGCTTATGCTGGCGACTTCGTCCGCGTGGACTACAAAATTTCAAAACCCTATTTCACCCCCTTAGGAGTTGAATTTTCAAAAATCCTTTCTTAGCGGATGCCTAATTTCAGCCCGATCCGTCCAGTAGTTTGAGCTGTGCGTTGATAGATCAGTCAGTCAGTCAGTCAGTCAGTCAGTCAGTCAGTCAGTCAGTCAGTCAGTCACCTCTCCCTTTTATATATATAGATTAATGCGAATGTTCCGCATTTGCGGATGCGGATTCGAATATTCGTAACACCCTGTTGGGTACCTACCTACCATTGTACACTTTTTGATTGTTCAGTTAGCGAACGAACATATCAACTAGCGTACACGCGCGAGGCACGCGCCACACTGGCCTGGCCAACTTTTTTTGCAGGTCGTTACTTATTGAAAATATGAATCCGCATCCGTAAAAGCTCCGCATTATTTGATGCGAATGCGGTTGCGGATGCGGATGTCTGAATCAATGCGAATGTTCCGCAGTTGCGAGATTCTCTAAATTCTAAGCCGACGACGGCTGTGTAATGAACGCCTAAACACCTAAACTACACTTTTCTGAGAAGAGCGAGTTAAGTTAAGGGTGTGCAGTAAGCGCTACCGTGCTCTGGTGTTCGTCTGTTTGTTTGTCAGGTGCGAGCGTGGGTGGCCTTCCCAGAACTACTGTCAGCAGGCTGGCTCGGAAACTATACTTCATGTGCTTTTTAATCTATATAAAAGGAAAAGCTAACTGACTGATCTATCAATGCACAGCTCAAACTAGTTTTTAGCTTATCGCCTAAAACCCGGGTCCCGGAGGGGTCCGTAAGTAGGTACTACAGTAGTATTTTTTCGACATTTTGCACGATAAATCAAAACCTATAATGCATAAAAATCTGTTTTAGAATATGCATATAATACCCCATTTGATATATTAATCTTACTTTGAAAGTTGAAAATACTAATTATTTGTTTATGATCACTTTTTTTTGCGATGTAACTACAAATTCACGGTTTTCGTATTTTCCCCCTTACGTGTGCTATAAAACCTACCTGCTCATTCTAGATCAATGGGAAGTATGGTAGGTACCTGCCCTATAGATTTCTTGACAGACAGATAACAAAGTGATCCTATAAGGGTTCCGTTTTTCCTTTTGAGGTACGGAACCCGAAAAACTGAGGTTCCTAATTTTTTTTTTAGAAAAAACTAAAACTTTCGCAATGAAGTCGCGGGTGTCATCTATTAGGTACCTACCTATGTTATATAATCTAAAGAAACTGACTGACTGATTTATCAACATACAAATCTAGAACCGCTGGGTCTAGAGACAAATACTTGAACAACAAATATCTACTGAATTTAGATAAATATTTTAAAGAATCAAGAAGAGAAAGTTTCTATAAACTTGAAATCCATACTAATATTATACCTAAATGCCAAAGTGTGTCTGTCTGTCCGTCTGTCTGTCTGTCTGTCTGTCTGTCTGTCTGCTAGCTTTTCACGGCCCATCCGTTTAACCGATTTTGATGAAATTTGGTATAGAGATAGCTTGCATCCCGGGGAAGGACATAGGCTACTTTTGATCCCGAAAAATTAAAGAGTTCCCACGGGATTTTTAGAAACCTAAATCCACGCGGACGAAGTCGCGAGCATTATCTAGTCTTTCATAAAGTAGAAGTAAGAAAGGATTTTCCATCGAATAATTATCGGAATCATTACTTACTTTTCGCGTGGGCTAAGCACATTAGCCAAAAGCTATCATTTCACAATTCACACTCACCAATACCTATACCTACTGGATGCTGCTCGTGGAAGCAATTCGTCAGAAAATATTTAAAATCGTTTATTTTAGTTCGAGCCGACATCTGCAATTAAACGAATTGGCTTAGAGTCGGGAGTCGGGTTACGACGCTACGACTTTACGAGAGAACTAGAAAATATTTAATACCTAGCCACGTTTTAGGGTTCACGTTTTAAGACTGCATCATCACTTACCACCAGGTGAGATTGCAGTCAATGGCTAACTTTTATCTGAATAAAAAAAAGAAGTAACTAGGTACGAGTTACGAGTAAAGACTTCCTCTAACTTCTGGCGTGTAGATAATGACACTAGTTACACGATGAAGTTTATATTGTGCTCCCGGAAACAGAAGTCCCAGTACAATGTACACAAATTATTAGGGTTGTTGCTTCTGAGAGATTTTTTTTTTTTTTTTTTTTATTCATGTAGAATAGAATAGAATAGAAGTTTATTAGTTGATCCGACACATGATAAACACAAACACAAATATTTACAAAAAAAACATTCCTTAAAATCTAATAGGTACCTATTATCTAAAATGTGTCGTGCCAACGAAAAGGCCCGAACTCAGCTGAATGTTGTGGTTACACGATGTAACCACAACGCTGGTTTTCTGTTCGAGCCCAAACGAGGGAAGTCCTGGTTAGTAGCATCATTATTTATTTGTACTTAAAATAAAATAAAATAATAAAAATAGGTCAAAATTGTGTTCTTTATTTTTATGTTACTGCTATTATAGATTAATCTAGGGGTTAATTTAGGGGTGATGTTGTTGTTTGGACTGTCACAAACTAGCATACCGACTTTTAAATATTTAGTAGGTGAGCACGGTATAATCTTTTGAACGCAAATTTGGAGCCAACGTTACGGAAGGGTGGGGGGATGTCATTCCAGCATTTCGTATGTACCAATGTACCAAAAATTGTAGTTACAAAGTAATAATAAATTAAGTTACATTGGAAATGCTTATCTCTAAACAGAGATTTCTTCCAGCTTCCCATTCAAGGTTGTGAGTAAGGCGTATCAAGAAGTGGAATAGGCCTACGGTACTAGAATCTAATAAACTACATAAATATCTTATAATAAATACCCAAATCAACTTATATACAATAATAATACTTATCATAAATAATTATATACATAATATATGAAAAATATAAATACATATAATATATAAAATACTCTATATTAATGATAGGTAATACTGCTTCACTCTGTATTTGAATGATCTTATTTAAGTAGGTACAGTGGAACTTCTTTGACTCGAACTCCGTTAACTTGAAATCGTCTCTTTAGGGCCGGTTGTTTCAACAAATTTTGACGGACACGTAACCTTTAAATATGGCGCTAACGAACGTAAGAAAAGAAAAAGCGTTGATTCAGCATCTATTAGCGCTAATGTTCGTTAAAAAGTTACGTTTACGTTAACCAGTGCTGGCGCCATTGGTGATCGTCAAATCAGTTCGTAACTTCATACTTCTTACAAACGGAATATTTTATTTACAAATTATAATGGAATCAATTGAATTCAATGATTTTAATGGTAGTTTTTTTGAGGATGAAAGAGAATTTTTAAAAAAGAAAAAGTGTTTGAAATGCGAAGTAGCAATATCAATAACTATATAATTTAATATAAAATGAAATAAAAAAGGATACGGAAAAGTAAGTTAATTTTTAGGGTTAGTTTCGTAACCAGAATAACAATGACGAACAGTTTTTTGTACAATGAAGCAACGCTCTTAAATTAACAGATGTTAAAGTTCGTCTACGTCTGTTAAATTTTAACGAACGTATCTTACGAAGACCAATGGTTTGAAACAACCGGCCCTAAGACAAAATAATTCATCATTCCCTTTCGTTGAAACACAAAAAACCCTACAAATCGAATTATTTAGACTCTATAACTCGAATTAAATATGATTTCCCTGTGCTCATACATTTCACGCGAGTTACAAATCTAGCAGACTCTATTTTTATTTATTCTTTATTTATTCAGATACAAGTTAGCCATTGACTGCAATCTCACCTGGTGGTAAGTGATGATGCAGTCTAAGATGATAGCGGGCTAACCTGGAAGGGGTATGGCAGTTTTTTATTAAACCCATACCCCTTTGGTTTCTACACGGCATCGTACCGGAACGCTAAATCGCTTGGCGGCACGGCTTTTGCCGGTAGGGGGGTAACTAGCCACGGCCGAAGCCTCCCACCAGACCAGACCAGAAATTTAGAAATAATAAAATTCCAAACCCCTGCCAGGAATCGAACCCGGGACCTCCCACTATTAAGACCACAGCGCTCACCACTGCGCCAGGGAGGTCGTCAGAACTCTATATCTCGAAGAAGCAATATATATACTTTGCGGCCTCTGTAAATCGAAATTTTGTTCGTAAGACTCTAACTCGAAGTTAGAATAGTTTAATAACAAATTCCAAGAAATCATTTAGCTCACAGGGCAGTTTTTTGTCCTACGGAAGTTCTCACTTGTTGTGTATAAATGAATACAACCATTGTTTATATTTTTGTGCTAGTTATGTAAGGGGCGACTGCAGGGGTTGCGAAAGGAATTATTTTATTACTAAAAAGTAAATTTTTTTACAAAAAAAATAAAAACCGACTTCGATACACAAACACTAAAAATTGAAAAATAATTTAATTTATTACCGAATATCTTATGTATACAAGAGTTAATATAGTTCCATAATAATACTTTTTGGTGCCGGTGCCAATTAGCTTTAGCTGCGCGAATCGTCTAGACTTCATATTTTTATGAGACTCCACAATGGCACCTCATTGGCACCGACCCCAAAAAATATTATTATGGAACTATATTAACTCTTGTATACATAAGATATTCGGTAATAAATTAAATTATTTTTCAATTTTTAGTGTTTGTGTATCGAAGTCGGTTTTTATTTTTTTTGTAAAAAAAAAATATTTCACAATTTTTAGTGGCCCCATGGAATTATGCTATGACTGGTTAAAAATCTACTGTTTACTAAGCTATTACACTGATCGCGAGCAATTTACTCTTATCCGTTGAGGAGTTCCAGTATCTATCTTCGAAGATGTTCATCAGATCTTCACCAAATTGAAATGGGACCAACTTTGAAGTATACCCTTTCAAACAAAAAAAGAATTTTCAAAATCGGTCCAGGCGTCTTCGAGTAATCGGGGAACATACATAATAAAAAAAAAAAAGATTCCGACGAATTGAGAACCTCCTCCTTTTTTTGAAGTCGGTTAAAAATATACATATTATATTCTAATTTCTAACTATTACATAAAATTAGCCTAATTGCTCCGACGATTTGTGGCGGAGGCTTCTATAGCTAAATGTGATGTGTCGGTCCCCAGTTCTATCTCACGGTGCTAGCGATTTCTGCCGCGTCAGCAGATGTTGGTTTTCGCGGCGACCGGGTGGGCGTCTAGCGTTGCGGCCTGACTATGCCTGCTCTTAACATGCTCATCTGCGTACCAAAATGATTCTTTGCTTCGTTGAAAGTTCACTCATTACTTCGTGTGTTTTTTTTTTTGTCTAGGAGGAGGAAAAATCCCTAATGGACTTCTGTCTATCGACAGGGTGTGTCCGACTCGCACGGACTAAAAAGACCTCCCCCTCTGCGAGATCAGCACGGAACCGTGTAACATTACTTCGTGTGCTGTCTACATAAAATATTGGCTAACCTATTTTAATGTTAATTCTTTTTTATTAAAATAAATCACTATAAGTAGGTACCTATAAGTTGATATTTTTTCCCACGCAACTATAATTTGATGGCTCTGTAAGTCGAAATTGAATTGTTAAAAACTCCTGATTTCGAAGTCATCGATAAGTCAAATGTTCGTTTACTTGAAATTTTTATCCTTTCCCTTGAAGATTGAGTTAAGTAGTCTCTACTGTCTGATAGGTACCACCAGGTGAGATTATTATTATAAAGGCAGCAGCCCTAGGTAGTGTAGGTACCGTAGAAAACAGCCGCTATTCGCGAATCACTCGCATCAAACACTAGCGGCTATTATGTCGACTACAAAGCCGAAATCACTCGAAAATTGTATTTCAGAGCTCTAAATAAACACAATATCACAATCACAAGTACGCCGACGACGCCCGCTGTTTGTAGTTCACGCTTAAATGTTGCTGTTTGAACTCAAACGTGGGTGTATCGGTGAGCTATGTACTCTTGATATGTGATCTAAGACAAAGATCATAATATAAGTACAATAGTAGGTACATTATTCAACATGGTACCTACCCCCATGTAATGTCTCACGTCACGGGCGCCAGGATAAATCCCAATTGTAAGAAGGGGTTGTACTTAGCTGGAGGGGTTTGCTGTAATAGCCTAGTGGTTAGGACGTCCGCCTTCTAATCGAAGGTCGGGGGCTCGATCCCGGGCACGCACCTCTAACTTTTCGGAGTTATGTGCGTTTTAAGTAATTAAATATCACTTGCTTTAACGGTGAAGGAAAACATCGTGACGAAACCTGCATGCCTAAGAGTTCTCCATAATGTTCTCAATGGTGTGTGAAGTCTACCAATCCGCACATGGCCAGCGTGGTAGACTATTGCCAAAACCCTTCTCACTTTGAGAGGAGACCCGGGCAAGACAATAAAATCAATAATAAAACTCACACACATGAAATATTAGTTTTTTGGGCAATCGTGTAATAAATAGATATTTAAGGAAGTTCAAAAATAATAACCAAAATAAAACAATGCTATACCTACCTAAACTTGGGTTCTCAAAAAGGAAGCAAATAACCGCCTGCAAGCTTTTGAGATGTGGATCTACAGGAAAATGCTAAAGATAACCTGGAACAGCTTTACACCTAACACGAAGGTACTGGAAATGGTCCACAAAGACAGAGAACTCATGTCCACTATCATGCGAAGGAAGATCGCTTTCTTTGGGCATTTACAAAGAGGAGCCCAATTCTCATTTCCGAGATTAGTTTTGGAAGGAAGGATTGAGGGCAAAAGGGCTCCAGGTCGCCAAAGACGCAAATGGTTGGACGATATAAGGGGGTGGACAGGGCTTAGTTACCCAAAGTTGAAAGAGGCGGCTTTAAATAGAGAAGCTTTTCGCATGATGACCTCCAAACTTCGTTTTGAAGAAGGCACGCGATGATGATGATGATGATACCTACCTAGTGGCAACTAGGTGTCTGACAGAACGTACGATAGGTAGGTGAGTACAATATACTACATACGTACATTACACGGGGCGTTTCCGCCCCCGTGTTTACCTTACCGACCATTTATATCGCTCCTCTACTAAGAACTAAGAACACTACGTTACGCTTCTCGCTGCGCAGAGTAGCCACAAGCAGAGCCTGCAATAATACCTGAAACAATATAATAATAGACCTCCCTGGCGCAGTGGTAAGCGCTGTGGTCTTGTTAGCGGGAGGGTCGACTCCCGGCAGGGGTTTGGAATTTAATCACTTGAAAAGAGTAACCGCCGCGTTTCTTGCTGGTTCTTCTCGGTAGGAACGGCATTCCGAACCAGTGGTAAATTAAACTAGTTGACGATTCAAAAGCACTTGTAAAAGTTTACTTGAATAAAAATATATTCTATTCTATTCTAATAAGTTCTAAATTTCTGGTCTGGTCCGGTGGGAGAATTCGGCCGTGGCTAGTTATCACCCTACCGGCAAAGCCGTGCCGCTAAGCGATTTAGCGTTCCGATACGATCCCTTCCATGTTAGCCCGCATCTATCTTAGATTGCATCGTCACTTTACCACCAGGTGGATTGCAGTCCAGAGCTAACTTGTACCTGAAAAAAAAAGACACGGTAGTCACAATTTGACAAATTGAAACTAGTTTTCATTTTATAGTTTTTTTCATTTTTTCATTTTCCTAGACACAGGTTATCTAGTTAGGAGTTAGATCCACCACCCACGCAAATGGCCAAATTGTTAAGAGTTGTCTGGTTTAGTTATTAAGTATAGTTTTAAAATATTTGTACATACAGGTTTGTCACTTTATGTTTATGTATATTAATAAATAAATAAATAATAATAATAATAGTCAGTTACGATCCCTAGGAAGTACGTGAGGCTTGTGAAAGCGATGTATAGACGAGCGAGCACAAGGGTCCGGTCAGAAGCTGGAGTTACAGACAGGTTCAATGTGGAAGTAGGTTTGCATCAGGGATCGGCTTTAAGTCCTTACTTGTTTGTCCTGATAATGGATGCTCTGACGTCAAACATACAGGAGCAGGCACCCTGGTGCATGCTGTTTGCCGATGACATTGTGCTTGTCGGAGAAGATGCGACCGAGGTCCAGAACAGACTATGTAGCTGGCAAGAGAAATTGGAAAGTGTTGGCCTAAGGATCAGCCGAACTAAGACAGAACATATGTTCTGTGACTTCGGTGGCCCCTCCAGTTTCTCTGAAATTGCTCTAGGTGGCATAACCTTATCTGTTTGTTCCAATTTTCGGTACCTCGCCTCGGTTCGCTCTTCCAAAACGACGGTAATATTGACCGAGACGTGAACAATAGAATGAATGCGGGATGGATGAAATGGCGGCAGGTCTCAGGTGTTACATGCGACCCGCAAATGCCCCTTAAACTTCTATCTAGATAGGGGAAAATCTATAAAACAGTCGTTAGACCTGTCACATTGTATGGTTCAGAATGTTGGGCGGTAAAAGGGACGGATGAAAGGAGTGTACATGCGACTGAAATGCGAATGTTGAGATGGATGTGTGGTGTGACAAGGATGGATAAGATAAGGAATGAATATATAAGGGGTAGTTTGAAAGTAGCGCCAGTGGTAGAAAAGATGAGAGGTAATAGGCTGGCATGGTATGGGCATATAATGCGGAGGGAAGAAAGCCATGTCACTAGAAGAATGTTAAGTATGCATGTGGAAGGAAAAAAGAGGAGAGGACGACCAAAGAAAAGGTGGATGGATTGCGTGAAAGAGGATATGCGTGAAAAAGAGATGGATAATACGTTGATGAATGACAGGAATGAGTGGAAGAAGAAGACATGTTGTGCCGACCCCACGTAGCGTGGGATAAGGTAAGGAAGAAGAAGAAGTCAGTTACGATCCCTATTATTTGACAAAACTAATTTTCATTTATAGTCAGTTTTAAACCAGCCTATTGATTCGCTGACTGAGTATCTACCACTGAATGATAGCCACCGAGTTAATTTGACATTTATTTTTAATCCATTGAAGGTTTTCTACGAAAAATAATTTTAATATCACCCAATGAGCTTTGTGGAACCAACCAACGTCAATAAAATTGAGCTCAGTCGTCATCATAGACACTGAGTTAGCGAATTACTCCGTAGATTACCTATCCTTGATTAGTAACTAAGTAACTAAGTAGGTACTAACACAGAATAATATAATAGTACCTAACTACACAAAAAGGCATCAAGTAATCTTATTTATTTATTTATTTTACACTTCATTGCACACAACACAAAGTAAACATTGGAAAAACACAACACAGGATCTTAATCTAATAGCTGTAGCATGCAAAGGCGGCCATATCGCTAAAGCGATCTCTTTCCAGGCAACCTTTGACGATAGGAATCACGAAAGCACGGGTTGGTGCGGCAGCCGAAAATGGGCCTAGGTATATTATATTATTATAAATTAGACTACATATACCCTTATCCCGTTCTTATTCCGTTACGAACCCGATTCTTGATTAATAACCAGTTACTAAAAGATAAAGTTTACATAGATAGATATAATTCGTATCGTTACGAAAAAATTGCTACCAACATGGATGGCACCAATTAAATAAATGATGAGAACAATAGGCACAGCTTCTGTATTGCTTTACTCTGCGTTCTTAAGAATCAAAGATCTGGCGAGTTTCCAGGTTTGGCTGAAACAACTACATTTACCAATTATTATTATTAAACTAATGTTCTTACTAATTTCAATTGTTTGCTAATTGGCTTAAATGTTACGTGATAGGTTGAGATGGCAATCGGGGTATGAGGCTAGGGGACGCCCCATCAGTGGCGGTCCGCCAATAGAGGCATAAAGACTCTGCTTACCCTATCATTTGACATCTATTTACAAAATTATATAAAAGACTTTTTAAAATAAAAAAATGTTAAAAAATATTTACAGTTTACATGATTAGTGTTAAATAATAGTACTTATAACATTATTTAAAAAATAATACATAATTAGTTTTAAATTAAAAAGTAGTATTAGTATTAAATTAATATGAAAAAAAAACAGATAAGTCGTGTCGAATTTAGACCCTTCTTTTTGGAAGTCGGTTAAAAGTCATTAATAACAAAATAAAAGCGCAACTCTAACCTAGATTTAGACCTAAAATATTTTCAAATATGTAACAGCATCTAAAAAAACCGGCCAAGTCAGGATCGCGCACCGTGGGTTCCGTACTACAGTCGTATTTTTTCGTCATTTTGCACGATTATTCAAAAACTATGATGCATAAAAATAATGTAAGTTTCTTGACAGACCGACAGACAGACAGAGAGACAGACAGACAGACAACAAAGTGATCCTATAAGGGTTCCGTTTTTCCTTTAGAGGTAGGTACGGAACCCTAACTAGGTCAGAAAATAAGCTGAAGGAAAGTAAGCCCACAGAAAAGTCCCGTCTAATTTTACACTAAACGACTCAATCGAGCTAATGGCAATTAGAAACACAATCGCGCATTACTCATAAGCCGTTTAGAAATCAATTAGACCACAAAGCGCTCAGCTGAGCTGGCTCACACGTGCACGGAGTAAAAATACTGTCCATAGACAAGCCGACACGCTTCTTGAAAATGAGGATTGAGAGGAGCGCTTACAAGTCCAGTTTACTCTCTTAAATACTTGCCAAAATGATAATCAACGATTGAACTGAAATCTGAATGCTGGCTTCCTTTCCAGAGCGTCTGGTTTTTAGTAGATAAAGTTTTCATTGAGACGCTCTGGAAGCCCTAGTGGTAAACTCATGTTTGGCGTAGTTTTTCTTTAGACGCTATGGCTGTTAGAGAGAGGCTAGACAATCAGACGAAAAAAGATTACCTAGTGAATGTGCGCATCTTATTTTAATTTCAACAATTAATAATCAAAAATTGTAAGAAAGAAAGAAAGAAAACTTTTATTTGATCACAATACTACAATAAACCTTAAAATTAAGTCAATCTACATAATTAAACTGATAAGTAAAGAATAATAATAAAAATATACTAAGTATATATTATGTACGTGTGACCAAATATAGGTCTCCAAACCAGACCAAATATAGGTCTAGGTCTTGTACAACGGTAGGTACTTATTTTGAATAGATGATTCGACTTTGACTAACCTACAGATAAATAGACAGACACACTTTCGTCTATTTTATGGTATTAAAGTGTAGTACACGGCCGGCAGGTCAAGATGGCAATCGGGGTGGGGTCGCCCCGTACAACTGCACAGCCCCCGCGCTAACACGATGCGAGATATGAAATGAAATGAAATGAATGAAATGAATGAAATGAATGAAATGAATGAAATGAATGAAATGAATGAAATGAATGAAATGAATGAAATGAATGAAATGAATGAAATGAATGAAATGAATGAAATGAATGAAATGAATGAAATGAATGAAATAAATGAAATGAATGAAATGAATGAAATGAATGATGAGTGAATGAAATGAATGAAATGAATGAAATGAATGAAATGAATGAAATGAAAATGAATGAAAATCTTTTTTATTCGTATAAACTTTTACAAGTGCTTACGAATAGTCGGATGCATCTACCACTGGTTCGGAATGCCTTTAGCGCGAAATGCGGATAGCGCGGGTGACGTGCGTCATACCATTGTCATCTCAACCTGTCGCGTACTATACGTATGGGTTAGGACTGAAGATAAAAGAAACGCCGACAAGTCAAGTGACTCGCCCAACCGAACGCAGCACGAGTACCTACTTCCGACGTGTAAACAGGTAAGGGAAGCGTATAAGTTTACGCTACTGAAATGTAAATGCGCCCTAACCGTGAATGGATTAACGTAAATAAATATTCAAATAAATATTAGGAGTAGGCTGTTTTTTCTGTTCCGTGGGAGTAGGTATGTATAATTGGTTAGGAACAGAAATAGGGGGCATACATGTAGGTACGTGTAGGAAACCTAAATATACCTACAGAGTGTAACCAGACCGGCGCTG